>NC_041398.2:152949566-153019566 GCF_900747795.2 Erpetoichthys calabaricus
ATAAGGCACTCCGCTGTTTTTTTGTGAAGCAGCCTTTACACAGCTTCTCCGCTGTTTTATAAACGAACGCCATATAAGGCCATCCTTTTTCCTTGCTTCGCCAAGGAAGCAGCCTTTTTATTTAATCCACGGGTTCTCCGCTGTTTTATTGTTCGTTTATTACGATTGTTATAGTTCTCTTTGTATACCATGTTGTCAGTTCAGCACTCCGGTTGTAATATGACCAAGCAGTGCAAGCTTACTGTTGAGAATGCAACGTATAGTTGTACAGGAGAAAAGCAATCTTGCCTCAAATCAATGGCAACCTTTTGTAGGTCTATGAATTTAATTTATTCGTCACTCGCTCGCTTCTTATTGTTTCGCTGCCTTCTCAATTGTGTAATGAATGTTTTCTTCAGCGCTCTTTGGGGCTCTTCCTTGTTTTCTACGTACTGCGTTCACAGTCAGTTCACGTGATTACGTGGGAGGCGTGATGACGCGATACGCAACTCCGCCTCCCACGGCCATCGAGCTGCAGTCTATTACAGTCTATGGACAAAAAAGAGGTTCCAGTTATGACCATTACGCGTAGAATTTCGAAATGAAACCTGCCTAACTTTTGTAAGTAAGCTGTAAGGAAGGAGCCTGACAAATTTCAGCCTTCCACCTACACGGGAAGTTGGAGAATTAGTGATGAGTGAGTCAGTCAATGAGTGAGTGAGTGAGTGAGTCAGTGAGGGCTTTGCCTTTTATTAGTATAGATACAGCACAGCACATGAGGAAGCAAATATTGTGTTAACTATTTTTCAGTTGTTAATGAATGTGCCGAAAATGCAAAATAATGTACACTGTGTAAAAGTGTATTCAATCTGGACATCTACTAGTTGAGGTGTGTACAAAGTTGTAAGATCAGAGTAAGTGGATTTTAATTGTGCCTTTCGAAAAACTGAAATCTTACATCAAAACAGGTAAGTCCTCATCCTATAGGGCTGATTTCACAAATAGTTGAATACGAGAATAAATACACATTTAACACTAGAATTACCAGAGCCTACGAAAAAACTCGTATATCCGGCCCACCTTAAATCGCTTCTTAAATCCGTTCACACCTCTCCACCAGCATCCTTTGTCCTCTAAATGTGCTGATAAAAGACAAGCTGCCAGCAGCCGGCTATTCCATCCCCCCACCGACTTAGAACGTGAGCGAAGTTTTCCCAGCTCACGCCTTGATTGATTATGTGGGAGTGAAGTGGAGTTTTACAGTGGAAATAACAGATCATTATTCTAAAGTAATCTGTGTAAACACATTGTTAAAACAGAAACTTTTTCATATTTTAGTAATAAATGTTACAAAATGTAGTAGGCATAAACTATAGAATAAATAAAGCCCGAGTTCCAAAGATCAAATAAACACTTTCACAAAAGCTTCAAGAATGATTCAATAGCTTCTGTGGTGTAGTGTGTTAAGATTTGCCTCTTAACGCAGAGCAGCTTTTCCTTGCCTCACAGACCTGAGTTCGATTCACTGCTGGGGATGAAGTGTTGCTTTTTTTTTTCTTTTCTTTTAAACCTCAAACGGACATAAAATTTATACATTGGTATGCACTGTCAGTTACTGAGATCGTTATATTTTCATGTGGGATGCTCCTTTTCAAATATTTTTTTAACAATTGAGACTGCAATTAACAGGAACAACTGTCTTTATAACTTATTTTTAAGATCCATGACACACAGACAGACAGAGCACTGCGTAATAGAGAGACAGACAGGCAGAGAAGTCACTAGATATAGAAATAAACAGGGAAGCCACGTGTACTGAAAGAAAAAAAGAACAACATGTGCGTTGTCCCAGCTGCACTGAATAAGCGCAGGCGCACACCCCTCCCCCGATCTTACTTAGAGAGTCAGGGACAACGCACATGTTGTTCTTTTTTTCTTTCAGTACACGTGGCTTCCCTGTTTATTTCTATATCTAGTGACTTCTCTGCCTGTCTGTCTCTCTATTACGCAGTGCTCTGTCTGTCTGTGTGTTATGGATCTTAAAAATAAGTTATAAGGACAGTTGTTCCTGTTAATTGCTGGCGGAAAGGTGTGAACGGATTTAAGAAGCGATTTAAGGTGAGCCGGATATACGAGTTTTTTCGTAGGCTCTGGTAATTCTAGTGTTAAGAAAACCTGGGCTGAACTTAAAATGTGTTGGTCATTAAATGCAAAAATTAAAAGCCTCTCATTTTATCACAGTTCATTCCTACTAATTCTGTAATAGCTGGGAGCATGGGAAAAACCTAGGATTAGAAAAGAAACTGCAGCTCCTTAAAAACATGCTTTTCTGTTTTCTCAGAAGATTTCCAGAGAAAGACTAGAGCTGGAAATGCCATTTCGAGAAGTGCCAGCTCTAGCTTTTTTGCTGCCCTAGGCAAAAGTGAAGATGTTGTGCTTAAACCATGGAGTTTTGAAGGCAATTGTTATACATATTATTGCAGATCAAATAGTTGGTCCTCTTGGAGATCCACGCAACTCATAAATGGATTTCAGATTGAAGAGTTGGGTTGGCCAGGGTGGGGGCTTGGTTGCAGGGTTATTTTATATGGCTTCTAAACCTATACAAATTTGTTTTGTTGGTTAACTGTTTTGGGATTGATTAAATTGTTGGTTAACTATTTTTGGATTGATTGGAACGCCTAATACATGAATATATTTACACGACCATCCAAAATCACTATACATTTTACTGGGATTTTGCCCTCACAAACACACATAAGACTGGCTTTTCTAGCTTGAATAACAGTGAGCGGTTGCTGTCAGCAACAGGCTTGTAGGAGGCAGTTAGATGAGGTCAAACCTGCTCAGATTGAGCCACAGATTTATACTTAAAGTCATTAATATTTGAATAAAGCAAGTCCAGCTTGTAGTGTCCAAGAATGCAACATGCTTTATAGACACTTAATTCCTTGTTTGAATTGCCAGTATTCAGAATGATTCATCATGAAGATATTGATATAGAGGGAATCATTTCCATTGCTGAGTCAGATAGGGTGATATAACTGATTTCACTGGGCACTAACAATTCAGTCCACCATTTCAATTTCTGAATTACACATGTAGTTCTAATTGTACTCTGCTCACCTTTTCACCATTGCACATTCACATAAATCTCTAGTTCCCCTCCTGTTCTTTTCACTCAGTCTGATGAAACCCATCCAGCATTAAAATAACATCTGAAATAAAAGATGTTAGCCAGTTAGCCTAGTATGAGAATATTCCACTTTATGCCTCTCACAGTCTCTTAAATTCCCAGATGTTAAATATATAGGCAGCCATCAGATCTTTAACGCTTACCTTCTACAGCATGAGCAAAACGCAGTTGATACAGTATGGCCTTTGGGTCTGCATTAACAGCAGCATCTCTTCTATTTAATTTAAAAGTTAATAATATACAGTAACAAGCAAAAGGCTAAATCTTAACATTTATTATTAATAACATTAAAACATTAATAATTGAAATAATAAAAATAATAATAATAATAATTGTAAAAAAAGAGTTTCTGTATAGGCTGCTGCGTATTGCAGTGCCTGGAATTCATTGTTTATGATTTTATGATTTTTTTCTTACTATTTACAAAATAAATCAGCTCAAATTCACCTGTAAAATACAAATATTTATAAACTCAGTAATGTAAGAGGTAGAATGCAAATTGAAAAATGACACTTCTCTGAAGAGTAAATCCTTCCATTATTTACTAAGATAAACACCCAAAAAATAGATAATTTCATGCACACTAGACATTAAAAAATATATTTAAATATTTTATTCACCCTTTTATGTAATCTTTTAACATTTGTTAAAGCCATATTAAACTCTCACTGCGTTATCTTTAAGTTGTGTTTTTTTATTTAAAAATACATACTACTGCTTAAAATAACTTAGGAACTTTCCCAGTTGAAGGTGTGTAACACAGCTGGTCTATTATAACAAAGGCACAACAACTGTATTTACAAATGGTTGCTAGTGCTTCAGATGACCACCAGGTGGCCGCTGGAGCACAGCTAATGAATCCTGAAGATCATCTATCCAACAAAATGTAACCGAAACCTGCATAACCCAATGACATGAGTCATGTAATGCCCATAACATCACATAACACCCACAATGTTAGTCATGAAACACCCAATGTGTGTCATTAAGGTCTAGCTGCAGACTTCCAGAGCTCTGTTCTGTTGCAATATGTTTAAGATTCCAGAGCTCTGTTCTGTTTAAGATTAGGTATGTATAGATAGATAGATAGATAGATAGATAGATAGATAGATAGATAGATAGATAGACAGACAGACAGACAGACAGACAGACAGACAGACAGACAGACAGACAGACAGACAGACAGACAGATAGATAGATAGATAGATAGATAGATAGATAGATAGATAGATAGATAGATAGATAGATAGATAGATAGATAGATTCACTCTGACACATAATCTATTCTCTTTTGGACAAGATTGCTACTTGCAACAAATGAGGACTGCAATGGGCTGTCGGTTTGCACTTCACTATGCAAACCTATTTATGGCAAAATTAGAGGAAGATTTCATGTCAATGTGCATCGTAAAACCAATGTTGTATCTCTGTTACATAGATGACATCTTCATAATCTGGACTGCCAGTGAGAAGGACCTCCTCCATTTTCATAATAAATATAACTCTTTTCACCCCAACATAAAGCTGAAGCTGAATTACTCAAAAACAGAAGTCAGCTTCCTTGACACCACTGTTCAACTGAAAGACAACACCTTTGTAACTTCTGTTTTTCACAAACCGACAGACAGACGGACCTACCTGAAAAGTGATAGCTTCCATCCCAAGCATATAAGGTGCTCCATTATTTTCAGCCAAGCAATAGATAGATAGATAGATAGATAGATAGATAGATAGATAGATAGATAGATAGATAGATAGATAGATAGATAGATAGATAGATAGATAGATAGATAGATAGATAGATAGATACTTTATTAATCCCAAGGGGAAATTCAAGGGGAAATACGGTACAATCGTATTTGCTCAGACCCAACAGACCGGAATAAACAACTGTAGGAGCTCAGACAAGATTTCATCAGACAAGGTTACACCCCCAAAACAACTGACACTCAAATAAGAAGAGCTACTGCCATACCCAGAGACAACCTTCTGGAATATAAAAACAAAGACAACAAGAACCGCATCCCCCTTGTTGTCACCTACAACTCACATCTTGAAACACTTCGAAAAATTATAAAAGAACTTCAGCCAATACTAAACAATGACCAAACACTGAAAAATGTATTTCCTGAACCTCCCCTCCTGGTATACAGACAACCACCAAACCTTCAACAACTAATTGTCCGAAGCTCCCTAAGTGAACCAACAGAAAATGGCACATCTCCATGTCTACAGAAAAGATGCAAAACGTGTGCCCACATTTATGATACAGACCGTATAGTTATACCACACTGCCGACTTGAACATCACATAAAGGGATCATTTTCCTGCAGATCATCTAATGTAGTTTACCTAATTTTCTGCATGAAATGTCCTGACACTGCACTCTATGTGTGTGAAACTGGACAAACACTCCGCCAGAGAATGAATTTACACAGTTTCCACATTAACCCTTTGCAGTCGTATTTAATTTTCAACGTCACGCTACATTAGTCGTAATTAATTATTGAAAAAACGCCAATAATTACAGCAGTTATTTTTTTCAAGCACGTAGGAATAACACAGGCCACTTTTCTCGACCAGGCGACTGTGCAAATCGGTCAGAAACTTGCAGGGCCACCAGCGGTGGCCTGACGACCTATAGCGCACTTTTTACTAAGGCCAGTTTTCTGGCCTAACGACCGCAAAGGGTTAAACATGGCAACACAGATGTTCCTGTAGCGACCCACTTCAACAGCCATGGACACTGTGAGAGGGACTTTAAAGTCACAGTGCTTATGGGCAACTTCAAAACACAGCAAGGGAGAAAAGAATGGGAAGTTAAACTCATGCTAAAATTTAATTCATTACAACATGGGTTGAATAGAGACAAGAGTTTTATGGCCAGATATGAGGATTGTTTACATCTCTCAGAATGACAGACAACCTGTCTACAGATCCACATTGTTTTGAAAAAACTCATTACAAACTTCAGAAGACTTTGTTGGACAGTTATCTTATACAGAGATCTTGACCATACATTGTTCTTCTCTCTCTTGTTAAATTAACCCTAGCCTGAATGAATCTATTCATTTTTTACATTTAAAATATCTCATTTAAAGATTTACCAATGTTGTTTCTTATCCTAGAGTGTGTATATAAACATAGGGAACTCCAGTTTCTGTATTACATTTTGCCTGAAGAAGGGGCCTGAGTTGCCTCGAAAGCTTGCATATTGTAATCTTTTTAGTTAGCCAATAAAAGGTGTCATTTTGCTTGGCTTTTCTCTACTTTCATAATGGCTAACACGGTACAACACCCTAGTACTTCTTGTAAAATAAAGAAAATCATCCAACATATGTTTTTTTTATTTATCTATTTTGTCAATAATAATGTTTTACAAGAGGGCTAATCTTTAGGACATCGTTTCTTCTGTTGAATGCCATGGAGTAAGGGAAGGAATCGCATTGCATGTCCTACATAAATGTGAAGTCTGTAAAAGCCAATGCAGAATGTAATAAGTAGAAGTTAATCACAATTCAATGTATTTTCTCTTGATGGAAACCCCTCCAGAATTTTGTGACGATACAAGAGAACAGATCAGAGCATTACATTCAAACCTGACTGAAGCTACAATTTTTAGAGGATGTGCTATGCCTAGAGGATCTATGCCTAATATTTTACTCCTTGGTAAATTGCATGTAGAATGTTCAAGTGTGAGGAGTTAACAATATTTAGCCCATAGTAAAAAAAAAAAAAAAAAAAATCTCATACACAGAAAAGTACTTAGTTACTTACATAGTGCTTCTGATACACCAAATTAACAGCACTTTAACTGAGGCTCATTGTCTTAGGAACTTTCCCAGCTGAAGCCGTGTAACACAGCTAGTCTATTATAACAAAGGCACCACAACCGTATTTACAAATGGTTGCTAGTGCTTCAAATGACCACCAGATGGCAGGTAGAGCACAGATTATGAAGTCTGCAGCTGGCCTCATTTAATAAATATAACAAAGACTACACAACTGGAAGTAAGTGCTGCATTTTTTAAGTATCCTATCCTCACACAAAAATGAAGTATAGTAAAATATTATACACATCAGTATTTTATTAAATGATCAAAAATTATTTTTTCTTCTGTTGTACATTAATAAAAATTACTTTTTCTGTAGACATTTGCCCATCAAAGGATTTGTGTTTTAATTTATTAATTTGATGAATACATTCAACTAATTCATCAAAATTAAATTAAAAAATAAAATCATTATAATATTCCAGAAAATTAAGGTGTATTAAACCATAATCCTCACTCAACATCCATTCTCAGTTTAGAAAGTTTTTTTAGGAAAAATGGCCAATTAGGGTAGTTCTCCATGTATATTAAAGCCTCAAAAGAAAACCAAAATAGATGCAAAGACCCAAACTGCTTTAACGATTTCTTGCCCAATTATGAAGAAATTTGACGTAGAGATGCTGAGGCATAACTGTTATTCACAAATAGGATTCTGTCCCTGATAGATTTTAAGTGATATTAATCCTGAAAGATGCGTGCGACGTATGATGTTAAGATGCATTGCAGTCTGCTTTGTGCACCATTGAGCATGTCTATTTGACAAAAAACAGCAGATATGGCAGGACAGCAGGGGAGTTACTGAGTGTGTCTCCATTGAGGTCTCTGTCACAGTGTGAGCTTTGCTTTCCTTTTTTTGTTTTTGTATTTGTCCCTTAGTGACTGCCTAATTGCCTGTCTTTATCCCTTTTTACTGACTCGTTAACTATCAATCTGATTATTTTTCTCCAATTTTTGACCTCTTTCTTGTTTCTTTCTCTGCAGTTTTGTGCCTAAAATGTGTTGCTTTTGATGTGATTATAGCCAAATTCTCCTGAATAAGTACTCACCTTAGAAAACACTTGGATTCACATTCCTGCTTTTTAAAGGAGATGGACACCTGCTCAAGTCATCATTTGCTGTAAGAGGCTCAGCCAGATACAGAATCCTATTGGTGCATGCTGTGCAGAAGGTTTTTGTATTAACAAGAGTCCAAATCTAAAACAGCACAGAAAAATGGGTGCTGAGAGTCATGTAGTAGAAATGTATATTCACCTTCACTCTTGAAGGAAGTGAAAGAGCTGACTGGGTGTCAGTCTGTCTTAGGGCTCTCCCAAATTTTGCTTTACTGGTTCTTTCCATTTAGCACATTGTGTTACAGATTATATTTTTGGTCTGTCTCTATTTTATGTATTGATTATTGTTTAATTTGATAGTTGTCTTTCTCTGTCTTTTCTTTGTCAATCTCTGTTTTTCAGGTTTTGAAGTTACGATCATGATGGCGGATCGTGAACTTCAGTGCTAAAGACTCCCTTGAAAGCACTTTGGAAATCTTAGCATCATTGACTCCACAACATTCGACTCGGACGCTGAGCCAAGTCAGCTTCACCCATGCACTAATGAAGACTACTGTACTAACCACTTTGGATCTCTTTGCTCTCCTGAGTTGCCTGCACCTCATAAGGACATTTTAATTATTGGAGATTTGATTGTTCACAATTTAAACTTTCCATCATACGACCACAAGACTTACTGTATTTATCCTGCTACCCTGGAGCCGTGTCTCAGATATCAAAAAGAAAGCACTACTGATCTTTGTGAAGCACAAAAACACACAGTTAGGAAGTGTTGTTTTCCACACAGGTGTTAAATGATATTTGTCACCGTAAGTCAGAGATACTGAAGAAGGACTTCTCATTGCTTCTTCATTCCATCAAGGAGTGGACCCCAGCTGAGAGGATCATCATCTTTGGACCACTTCCAGTAATGAGGAGATCAGATATAGCGTTGAACTGACTTCACTCCCTGAATTACTGGCTGAAGACTTTCTGTCAGGAGAACCACTTCGGCTTCACAGATAACTGGGAGTGACTGTGGTTCTTCAGGTGGGATGCCTACACCCCAGTAGACTTGGACCCCATATCCTCTCTGAAAACATCACTAAGGTAATAAAACGCTTTTGATTATCATATAATACTGCAGC
The DNA here is from genome assembly GCF_900747795.2 of Erpetoichthys calabaricus. Classification (NCBI taxonomy): domain Eukaryota; kingdom Metazoa; phylum Chordata; class Cladistia; order Polypteriformes; family Polypteridae; genus Erpetoichthys; species Erpetoichthys calabaricus. Next base: position 152,958,754 of record NC_041398.2, read on the forward strand.
AAAACGTGGTGCAAACATGCATGCCTCATATGGATTGGAGCTCTTTTTCATGACTGTTTTATTGGTTCATTATCCTGAAAAGGACTTGGTTTCCCAGCCATCAGTACTACAGATGCTCCCCTTTTGTAGGGTGCATTTGTGCTGGCTTTTTTTTTAAGTCTTCAACATTTACATAATGGTTGCCCAATTACTGCTGTGAGTTTTCCCACTTGGATTGTACTGCATTTGTTCTTGCCACTGCTCCCACAGTTGACAGTTCCGCAGTTACAATATATCTAATGATAGATGTGAATATGTACTAAAATGCCTAGGGACTTTATCTAAATAAATTCATTGTATTAAACCTATCATAACAAAATATAGATCTGCTAGAAAGTACAGGCAGCCCAGTGTAAATACAAGCAATTTAATATGTGTCTCTAGTCAACCCAAAGCTTCTGTGAAGCCTTATACTAACACAGCCCTTAATATGGCCCTTTTTAATATTAGGGCTTTAACTAGTAAAACATTTTACGTAAATGACTTTATCACAGATAGGAAAATAGATTGTTTAATTCTATGTGTACCATGATTAAATTTAAATGGTGCTAGTGTCTTTTTAGATGCTGCTCATCCAGATTATAATTTCTTTCATTCTGTTCTCAAAGGGAAGATAGCCAGTGGTTTCACAAATATTTTTTCTAGCCAGTTAAACTGTAATGTTAGCAGTCTTGGTAGGTTCCACATCTTTTGAGTATCTTGCTGAAGCTATTCAAGGTGTTTCACATTCTCTACTACTTACCATTTATCATTTGCTGAAACATAACCTTTATTATGAATTTGCAAATCTATTAACGATTATAATAACAGCTTATGATAGGTAGGTGATTTAAATTTTCATATAATTGATCTGGGTGACGCCAAGGCAAGAGAATTTATGAACGTTCTAATATTGTTTGATCTCAGTCAGTACATCAACCAGACAACACATAAAGGGGGCCACATTTAGTCATATCAATGGGGCTTAATATTAATGTAACACAGATTCTGGACATCGGTATGTATGATCATTACTGTATAGCACTATCTGTGACTAGAACTGAAGAGGAGCATATTGTTAAGTGAAGCTATTTAGACACCATAGCTACTGCCAGATTTTCTAATATAATTAATTGTCTGTCTGAATTCACTGGATTTTCCAGTGCAGATAGTGATGTAAATAATATGGTAGAGCATTTTAATGCAAAGATACAGACCATGGCAGACCTGGTATCACCTAAAAAACATGTTAAGAAGTCATCCATGGTGGTCATTCCATGGTCATAGTACCATGGAAAACTGAGACAGTCTGCAAACTTAAAAGGGAGTGCCATAGAGCAGAACCTCAATGGAGAAAGACTAAACTAACAGTCCATTATGAAATCCTAAAGGCTCATATAACAAAATACAACTCAGCAGTTTATCTAGAGAGAGCATCTTACTTTTATAAAAAAAAAAAATTTTGTTATACCTAAAATTGAAATGATAAAGAATATTGAGCTTACTATGAAACCGAATTCAAAGAAAGATTGTGCTGAGCCTCGATGAGCTTACATTGTGAACTAAGCTGCTTCATTAAAATTACGTTATCTGAACTTCATAGAATAAAACAGTCCACTTGTGTATTAGACCCCATTCTTCCATGCTTATTTAATGAAGGTTCTGACGTACTAATCAACAACATTCTTGACATAGTAAATAGTTAATTAGATTCTGGCATTTTCTAAGATTTTTCAAAACTGTTGAAATTAAGCCTATGCCCAAGAAAAATAACCTTGATTGCTCTATCTTAGACAATTATAGGCCAATCTCCAATTTGCCTTTTCTCAGTAAAATTCTAGAAAATGTAGTTTTTAGGCAGTTAATTGATTACTTAAATAGAAATTTTATTCTTGATAAGTATCAGTCAGGTTTTACATCAAATCATAGTACTGAAACTGTTCTAGTTAAATTAGTAAATGATTTGCAAATTAATGCAGATGCAAATAATGTATCTGTACTTGTTTTGCTGGACTTGAGTGCAGCATTCAATACTATAGATCATGATTTTCCTTTAAACCACCTTAGCCAGTGAGTAGGGCTTTTGAGTACTGCCTTAGGCTGGTTTAAATCTTATATAACTAGAAGGAAATATTTTGTCAGTCATGGCAATTGTGCATCAAATTACATTATATTCTATATGGCGTACCACAAGGGTCAATTTTGGGACCATTGTTATTTTCACTCTGCATGCTTCTGTTAGGCCAGATCATTTCAAAGTATAATATAAATTACCATAGCTAGGGTGATGACACACAGCTCTATTTATCCATTGCACCTGATGACCCAGAGACTGTAAACCGTTTAATCCACTGCCTTACTATTATAACAGAATGGATGAGTATGAATTTCCTTAAACTAAACAAGGAAAAAACAGAATTGTTAGTGATTGGCAGCAATAAACAAAGTGAGACTCTTAGAAACAAAATTAATCATCTGGCCCTGCGAAACAAACCAGAGGTCAAGAATGTAGGTGTTATTATTGACTCTGACCTTAATTTCAGGTTGTATATTAATAATATTAACAAGACTACTTTCTTCCATCTAAGGAACATTGTAAGAGTGTGCCCTCTTATAACATTTAAAGATGCTGAAAAATAAATATATATACATTTGTATTTAGCCGACTAGATTACTGCTATGCTCTCCTATCAGGACTACCCAAGAAGGACATAAATTGGCTACAGCTTGTCCAGAATGCAGCAGCAAGAATCTTAACCAAATACCAGTGTCCTTTAGAATCAATTTTAAAATACTACTTCTTATATATATATATGGCTCTAAACATTCCCTACATTTCTGAATGTCTGTTTCCTTATGTACCAAATTGCAGTCTTAGATCTGCAAACACTGGTTTGCTAGTTATTCCAAGATCAATGCATAAAAGAGCTGGTCAGGCAGCTTTCTGTTCTTACACACATAAAATATGGAATAATTTACCAAAAGATATACACCAGGCTAAATCTGTGGAACATTTTGAAAAACTTCTAAAAACTCATTTTTTAAATCTGGGTTTCCAGTAATTACATAAACATAGTGATCTGACAATAAGTTTAGCTCTTTCAGGTATAAATATATACCCGACATTAATCCATTGCTTTTGTTGTTTTCTTTTGTATCCCATCATATCTGGTGGTGCTATGCGTCAACCAAACCTGCTCAAAGTGCTCTATTTTGCAGGCACCTGAGGTATTGGAAAAAACAAGCAGGACTTGGAAACCTTATTATCGACTGTGCTAACTTTATTAACTGTGCCCAGTGAAGGGTGGGTGACCAGCTGGCCTAGGTTACTGTGACTTCTATGATGCAGAAACTGATTACCTATGACACCTTGTGTAGCGGCAATGTTGGCATCAGACTACACGGAGGACAGCTTGTAGTTCAGGACTGACTGGGATCAGACTTGAGAGAAATTAGACATGGAGATACAGACAAAAAAAAGTGTTATATTCCAAAAACTAAAGTGGGTTTTATTTACAGATGCACAAAATCACAAAAAAATAATGTAACAATCAAAAATAGTGAATGATATTTACAGTGAATTTGCCAGTCACAAAATTAATAATAAAGAAAAAATGTATATACACAAAAGCTGTAGTCTTCCTAAATAAAAATAATACGATCAGGAAGACACAGTCCCATGAATTCACAAAATATTTACAAAAAAAAGTGTATATACAAGAAAAACAAAAAGTGCATTGCAAACCCAAAATCTTTATAAACACCTCCACCAAAACAATACAATAACTAGGAGATACAGTACATATATTTATGTAGATATACTTATATACAAAAAAAGATATTTACCAATAAGGCACTAGCCATTTATGTTTGGTATACTGTAGGGTGAGCTATGCCAACCACACTCTCCACTCGAATGAGTCCAAAGATGACCCCTAGAGGCAGGAATGCATCTTATTCGGGGAACAAATATTACAGCCAATCCTGCGTCGCGCTGATCTCTTCCACCTATAGCAGCTGACCAATTGCATTCTCCACACGTGCTATGCTCAACCCCTGGAACACATGTTTTAAATAGACTAGCGGCCTCACGAGCACAGCCCAACGCACTCCTTTCGGACATGCTGATACACTCTCTGAAAGTAAGTTACTTTACTTGTAACTTTCTCTGAACTTTATCCTGGAACCCCTTCTCAAACTAATGTGTGCATGCACTAACTAAACTAAACATTCCGCACCTTTCTCTTTGTTGACTGCAAGTGGCAAAAGAGATGCTTGTCTTGATTGACTGGTACACATAGTGTCCTCCAGCAGGCCTAACCTGGAGGCGCGCCCAACCTCTTGCCGGTGTCCCACTGCGTGAACCTAGTGAAGCCAAAGTTAAAATCCTCACAAAAAATGCACACCACACTTCAACGATTTAAACAGGTAAGTGTTTCTCTTTTTATTTTGTGTAAGTTGTTTTTACACTATTCTTAGGGCTTTTCTTTAAAGTGATAATGCCTGGTAGGCAGATTACCACATTACTATCAGACTTAACTATATAATTAGCTCACTTCTGTCTTCCAACTGTGGCCCGCCAGAGGTTTATTTTTCTCCTATTGAACCAGTTTTAGGAGTTATTTCTTTTCCTCTCATCCGCATCAGCTGGTCAACTAATCACTTTCTGGAATCAAGAACTCCATCTACATCCTAAATCTACTGAATCTACCATTAACTGTTTTACCTGCTTTTGCATCTTTTCATTAGATTTAATAACATGAAAATGTCTCCACTTAATGTGTTACCATGTACATACTCCTAAGTCAAATGCAGATATACACTGTACAGTATATATTTTTATATAGATATAAATTAGATTTGGTTGTTCTCTTCCCATATTTATGTATAAGGTTTTTAATTAGAAAACAATATGAACCAATTTCTGGTAAAAGTGAAAATTAGTTTTTAACTAGTTTTTAAATTTTGTTTAACAATGTTCAGGTTTTTTCATATTAAGTACATTTACATGTATTAGAAATTATCATAATATTAATTAATGATAATATCCAAATAACTATGGTATATCATTATTGTTTGTGTTAATTAATCTGTGGAAAACGCATTAAGTTGCATGTAAATGCATGATAAGGTGCTGTATAAATAAAGTTATTATCATTATTACCTTCACATTGGTGGACTAAGCTGGTTATTCCATGCTCACCACGTTGTGCTCTTTAATAATTGAAATAACAGGGCAGTCTCTCCAGTTACAGCTCATCCACATTGATGCCAGTACTCTGGGATCGGTCTCTAAGATTATCGTGTCTTCATCTCATTACTCCTGGTTTTCAACTTGTATACTGTAGCTTCTCACTTTGCTATTTTGTCTTTGCCTGTTTCTTTGTATTTCTTTACTTCTGTAGATTGGCTGTTGACCTTAAATTATTTAGGCCAAGTACCCTCATTTTTTCATTGCCATACAACACTGACTTCCTCCTTTCATAATGTTAATAGCCACACTAATCCAAAGGTGTTCATACAAGACTGGCGTCACGCTGCACGACTTTTGGACGCAGACCATGCCATAGTTAATAACTGCAGTTGTTGGATCTTGTTGCCGTGATTATGTCAGATTACACAACTAGGAATTAGAGTGGAGTTTGCTTTCTTTTTTTCTTAAGTGCTCAACAGCAGGACATGATCCAGAGAGCTGCACCAGATGCCTGCAGAGAAATTAGACTTTTTGTCACTGCTTATTTCCAAGCAGGACAACAAACTCTGGAGGGCCATCTCCACTACAGACTGGCAGCTCATCACATTGATTAGTAAGCTATATTCATGTTGTGCTTCAAGCCTCTTTTATTTCAAGTTTTGAAAGTCTTCAGTACTTTTTATTTCAGGTGAGAGCTTTATGTAATTTGTGTTTCAGCATCATATCTTAGAACCACGTTGTCTGACATTATTACAATGCACTACACAAAGTCCTGTCTGATGGTGAATGCAGAAAGTGAAGACTATCTCAAGAGCAGGCACTCCAAAGGCAGAAATGACATGAATGTTGTCATAATGAATGTTTGATAAGAAAAAGTTGAATTTCCATGGATGAAATTTATTGTATAGCTTTTTGAACAGATGGCATTATAAATATGTAACATCTGTTGTCTTTCAACAAACTTTTTAACATCTTGAACATTCTAAAAAAAGACATTCTTCTAAACAGCAACATTAAAAAATATTTTTTCTTTTCAAAAATGTAGAACTCCTACCAAAATGGAACAGTTAAATGTATAAAATGACAGTAAAAAAAATGATTCTTGACCAGTGAATGAGAGGAGAGGCCCCATTAACAAAGCACGTCTAGACCCACACTAAAAGGTTCCTAACAAATCAGTGACAATTTACTGTATTTACCACATTTACCACCCAATTTTCATAAGTCCCTAGAAATATGCTAAATGGGAGCTCTACTGTACTGATGTTAGATGTGGCCTTGAAAAAATTCAGATAAAAATACTCTTTATGTGAAATTTGCTTTAGTAATGCTGTGAAGCTGCAATGATAGGCTAGGCATGTTAACAATGCCCACGATAGCAGCTCTAACCACCGAATATTATTCAAAATGAAATACCACATTCCAAACATTCTTCTAACACATTGCATTGAAATGTTCACCAATTGGTTTTATTACTTCACAAGATATTTTCTAACATGTTTCATTCATCTTTCACTGAAAGGTGTTTCTGCTAGTAGGGCTATAAAAAATAAAATGCAACCATGGGGTTCAATAATCATATATTATTATGAGAAAATGTAAAGAATATTTTAGTCAGTCAGTCACTTAGTCCCAAATAGGGATGCCAAGGGATGCTGTAGCCAATCCCAGTCAGTGTATGGCAAAAAGCTGGAACATACCCTAATTTATAACAGACTTAAAAAGCGTTTTCTCTATACAGCTACAGTACATTTAAATGATACTAACCGCACTTTGCATAAACAAAAGACACAGTGATTGTTGCTGGCATCAGAGTTATAATATAACACCTTGTATGGAGTTTGTGCAGTTGTCTCTTCCCTTCCACATCACATTGTAGCTCAACAACAGCCTACTTTAAAAGTGCCCCGTGGTGGACTGGCATCCCCTTTGGGGTTAGTTCTTGTCTTCAATTGTATGCTGTCCATCATAAATTCTGGCTCCCTGGAACTTTGTAAGGAATGAATGGGTTCACAGAATAGGTGGCTGGATTTTATAAAGATATGTTTGTCATATTTTAACCATGGTATTTTCCTTGGACTCTGTTTACTTTCCTATTCTGTCTTTTTCGTCAAAGTATTATTTGTCATATGGTTATTGTAATTATGTATTTTTGTTCATATTGTCTTTTTAGTTTATTATTAACTATTTATATGTAATAAGTTGTTGTCTTCTAAGCCTTGCTTTTTGTCAGTAGAATTCAAAGCAGTAGGGCCATCCTGATGTCTCAGCTGAAAGACCACCCTTAGGATTTATTGTCATTCTAGAGAGTATTATTATAAATAGTTTTGAATTATTTTTGTTTCTGTTCTTGAGTTTTGATTTTGGATTGCATATTGCAAATTATTTGACTTGGATTGTCTTTTCAGACAAATCCATTATGCCTTTTCACCGTTTTTGATCTTTATTGTTAAATATAAATCAATTCATGAGGATTACTTTATGGCCTTGTCCATCCCAGTAAAGTTTTTAGATGGTCCTTTCTCCATTTTTGGTATATTTTGAGATTATTATAAAGATCTCCTGAACTGTAAAACTCAGGTCCCCTTTAAGGCCTGATTAGGCCGATGCCAGCCTTTGGAGTCAGTTTGCTTGTTTGTGGATTCTTTGGAGGCCTACACCTTTCTTGCCTTAGTTGTACACTCTTATCATGAAAATGTCCCTGTATAGTCTGACTTCTTCAAAAACATTCAGTGGAAATGTAAAGAAGAAAACCTCATTCATGGCAGTTATTCAACAACAAAAGAATGATTGAGCTTTATTATTTAACACATTGTGTTTGCGAAACTTCAAAACAAAGACAGTCAACAGATCTTAAACTCACATTAGAGATTATTTGCTCATGAAATATGACACTGATAAAGAGAAACATAATTTGTACTTGTAGAGCTATCTTTTTTGTCACAGAGGAGAAATTACACCACCTATGCTAGCCTGGTTTTGACCCTGGATGAAGGGTCAAGTCAACTATTTTTTAGCAACTGCAAATAATGACTACAAGCTGATGACCAGCCAAAGTTCTCAGAGCTGCAAGCAAATTTCAACAATGCACTGCAGATGTATTCTAATGCAAAAAATCTAGGAACCACAGATGCAGTGCATTCCGGAAGTATTCTAATCCCTTCACTTTTTCTCATTTTGTTATGTTGCAGCTTTATGCTAAAATAAATAAATAAATAATTTTGACCACATCAAGCAGCAGTCAATATCCTGGACTGACAAAGCAAACTGCAACTTTATTAAAAATGAAGAAAAGTATCACATTGACACACATTCAGATCCCATGCTGTTAATCATCATTGAGACATATCCGTACCTCGCTTTGAGTCCATCTGTGTTTAATTCAATTGATTGCACATGATAAGGAAAGGCACATCCATTTCTCTTTAAGGTCCCACAATTGATAATGTGTATAAAACAAAAAAAAAAAAAAACCAAGCCATGAGGTCAAAGAGATTACCTGCAGAGAAGATTGTGTTGAGATACAAAACTCTTCATGCAGCATTGAACATTTTCAACAGCACAGTTGCCTTCACAATTCTTAAATGGAAGATGTCTGGAACAACCAAACTCTTCTGTGAGCTCGTCACCTGGCCAAACTAAGCAATCATGGGACAATGCCATAAATAGAAAGGTGACCAAGAACCCTATTATCACTCTGACTGAACTCCATAGAACTTGTGTGGACCACTGACCAATTTCCAGAAGGACAACCATCACTGGAATACTTCACCAATCTGGACTTTATGCCAGAGTGGCCGGACAGAAGACTCTCCTTAGTAAAAGACATGTGGAGGCCTACTCGGAGTTTGCAAAAATGCACCTAAGGGACTCTCAGACTGTGAGAAATAAGATACTCTGGTCTGATGACACCAAGATTAGAATCATGTCTGGAAGAAACAAGGCACAGCTAATCACTTGTGCAATACTATTTTAATGGTGAAGCAAGCTGGTGATAGTCTCATGTTGTGGAGGTGTTTCTTGGCAGTTGGGACTATGAGACTAGACTGGGTTAAGGGAAGGCTAAACAAAGCAAAATACGGAAATATCCTTAATGAAAACCTGCTCCAGCATGCTCTGGACCTCAAATGGTGCTGAAGTCTCACCTTCTAACAGGACAATGATTCTAAGCACAAAGTCCTTGAGTTGTCCAGGCAGAGGCCAGACTTAATCCCAATCAAACATTTCTGGGAAGACCTGAAAATTCACATTTTACCCAAATCGACTCCAGGCTGTAACTGCTGCCAAAGATGCTTCAACTAAGTGCAGAGTAAAATGTCTGAATATACTTGTGTCAATATGATATTTCATTTTTTTTTAGTTTTAATAAATTTGCAGAAATATCTAAAATCCAGTTTTCACTTTGTCATTTTGGAGTATTGAGGGCTGCCTGATGTGGAGAAAAAAAATATTTTGAACGGTTTTAGCATAAGGCTGCAACATAGCAAAATGTGAAAAAACTAAAGAGGTCAGAATATTTTCTGAGTCTATTGTAACTAACGGTAGTTATTACACATTCAGAATGAGCTGAATACAAATGTAAATGAACTAAACCTTAGAATTTTAATGGTCCTCACTCCCCATTCATTTATGTCTTCACCTATCAAGAAATGTGCATGTGCTTTTATCTGTTAAGATTAAAGCCTGTTACATTAAAACAATTTCCATCAAGAACAGAAATGGAAAAAGTGATGATAAGAATAGACATATTACCTCCTTGAGAAGGGTTGTAATGCCTAGTGTGGAATATAGAGAGAATCCAGCATTGCTCTAAGAGAAAAAGAAAAGCCTGAACTGACAGTGAGAATACAAATCTTCAAGCCAGAGTGGAAAGACTGATGTGACTGTGATGATGATGTTAGGTGACCTGGCAACAGATTTGGCTTTAGGCATAAGCTCATTTAAGCACCAACCCCATGCCCCTTGGATGTTACTGTAGTACGCTAATAGTTCAGATGTCTTCAGGTTTCAATTACATGTACAGCTGCAAGCCACAACCCCCCCCCCTCCCCCCCCCCAGTTCTGCACTATCATCTATGAATCAGAGGTGCTAGCAACAACCACTGTCCACTATCTGTGAGCAAGATGAAAATTGGAAAGGTTTCGTTAGGATATTGGAAGGCAAGGAAAGAGAACCACACAAAGGATGAGGAAGATTGGACAGGGGTTAAGATATGTCCTGGATGATAGGGGGGTGTTTCTTGTTTGTCACTGCTCAATCTTACTCATAGTTCATATGTTGCTGGCTTGCTATGGCTCCTCCTCTTTATAAAAAACAAATATTCCCTCTACAAAAGCTGCCAAACTAAATGATGTGCACTTTCCAGTTTCAATGTGGGCCCCTTCGTGGCCCAGATCTGCTTTCTGCTTTGCACAAAGTACCGTAAATGAACCGATATTAGGTTCCATTTTTGTTAATCAATTTGGAACTGCCTTGCTTTGCTGCATTTTTAAACATGTTTGTATGTTTATTTGTATCCATTATGTAATTGGTATATTGCAAAGCACTAATTGCATTTTCCTTGTAAACTTGTTACAGTGTACAGTAATAGACCCCAGGCAACTGTGAACTGGATTAAACAGATTTAAGAATCATAAATTTTGGTTTCTGTAATGCTTCTGAAGTTTGTGCTGTGTGTTCAGCACTTATAAATGCTGGCAACCAGTGCAAGAAAATAAATAAGTCTTTTATTTGAAAAGTTACAACATACAGGAAAAATATCACATTTATTTTACAGCAATAGTGAAATACTTGTAAGCATCTCTGGCAATGACTACTATCTTGTATTCCCACCAATGAGATGTGCTTTAAAAAAGCTCTGGCCGGGGCTTCTTGCGCAGAAGATGGAAACTTACAGTATAGTAAAAGAAGAAGAAGAAGCATCTTTTATGTACACCAGAAATCCTATACTACAATTTCATTGTGCCCACCATTTCAATACCCCAATATTTTCTGGACACATTTAGATTATGTGATTTGTCATGAAGCTGATTTCATGTTACTCACATTCATGAAACTCTTATCTTTTGTTACACATGAGTGAAAATTAGATCAGGGACTGTGACAACAGGCACTGCATACATTTTGTTCAATAAATCCTGTTCACTTCTCTTTTGTTATACGGCAAAAATACAACATCCTAACTCAGTAGTTTTTAGCTATACAGAAATGTGAAGTGCAGAAAAGGGTCTGATTTCTGGCTAGGGTTAGAATTAATCTAAAAACATTGAAAATGTTTTGTTTTACGTAAATAAGCATTTTGAAATGTTCACCTTATGCCCAACTTTGTATGAAAATAAAAAAGGCCTCACTTATGAATTATGCATGCTGTCTCAAGGTGAACAGCCACTAAATTTGTCCCAAACCTACTTCTCAGGATGTTCTTTTCTTATACATTTGTGTAGGAATGTTATATTAAGTTTGTGACCCAAGACAAAGACATCACGTTAACTTTTTTATGTCATGGTATACTTATTTTAAGTGAGATTTTCTTCAAGCAGCTATCTGCTTTTATTCATTTAATTATTTGTCTCATACCCTAAGGGGATCATTTTGGCAAAAAAAGCCGAACAGGAATTACCAGACATTTGAGTCTGAATTTCAATAGTGAAGTCACCATGAAAACACAAGGAGAACATTTAAACTCCTTATGGAAATAAGTCAAGTCACATACAAGTGGTTTGCAGGCTGCAGCCCTGATTATTACAACTCTGAGGTCTTTCATCAAAGGAGCCCAGTGTAGATGTTCTTTTTCTGTAATTTTTGGTACAGAGAAAAAGACTTTAAAAAGAAGCCAAGCATTTGGTATTTGGTAACTAATGGACAGATATTGTAGCTTTCCATTTATGTTAAACGTTAAACAGATTTAACTTCGTTTTCTTGTTCTACATAGTGTAGGCTGATGCACTTCTTGTATTGTTAACTAATTTTGTCTTTTCTTAGGAGCTACATTGCTTCATTAAACCTCATCATCAGAGGTGAACCTGCAACCGTATAGGGCCTCTTTAAGTGGGGATATGGAAGACAACTAAACTGTAGCTGTTGCATTGCCTCCAGCTTTGTGACCACCGCATGGAGACTTGCATTGGAGCAGCAGGACTGTTTTTGACAGCATTCCTCTTCTTTTGCTGCATATTGCAGGTTTCGATTTCACTCTAAGCATGGCAAACATGCTGCACCTGCCACTGACCATCCATGTTCCTGAACAGGCTCCCGAATAAGACCCTTCATGTCCAGAAAGAAGGTCAACATGATTTTCTTGATGAAGAGTTGTCATTTGAATTTCTTCTTTATTGGAGAAAACAGGTGCTTGTACTGAATGCTTTGCCTCTTGCTTTTCAGCTGATGGACACATGTCTCATCTCCGCTGACGATCTGCTCCAGAACACTTAGATCTTCTTTATAATTTTTCAAGAATTGGGTTGCACCTCCAGTTGCTGTTTCTTGTGCAGATTAGTAAGCTGTTACACAAACTTTATGGTACCCCAACCAATCATGCACTGTGTCATGTGCAGTTCCATAGCTGATAGACAAACGTGCAGGAACAGAGGACAACGTAATCCGTCCATCTTCTCTGATGAAGGCTTTTGTCATGTCGATTTGGGCTCATGTGCATGATGTTGATGGTCAACCACAGTAAGTTTAACACACATGTTCTTCCCGCTTTAAACCTTTCTATCCATTCATAAACTTGTTGTCATGTTGTTTTCATGTCAATACTGAGCCAACATCCTTCAGTGAATTTCAGCAGGTCAAAGAAATCTCACTACGGCATGTTGTTCAGCAATGGTGTAGTCCTAAAGTGGAACATTTATGTTCATTTGACCTTGGCTTCAACTAGACTAACTGCAAAGTGCTGTGATGTACGTGTTGTATTGCATCAGCTTCAATTTGTAAATTGTCTTTACGTTTTAATTTACCCCATATACTGTATAATTAATTCTGCATTTAGTAATTACTATAATATATGCTTGCATTTTATCTGAATAGTTGCCACAGTACTCTGCAACTGTGCTCAATGGAGAGCTCATACAAAAATAAATTATATTGCATTAAATTGTACACACTAGCTATTTGTATCCTTCCTTATGTCTATCATTGGTCTACTGAAATCTGAGTGTCAAAGGACTAGTTGTAGTGGTGAGATTTTTGAGCAAGGTAGTACCATCAGATATCAATCTGTTGTATCAACTTTAAATTATAACTGTAAATGAAGTAAAATGTATGAATGTATAGCATGCGATATTCAATACAGTGTAATGTCTCTCTATTATATAAAAAATCCTGGGACGAGACGAAACTTTTTAGCCTGGGACATGACGTGACTTTTTCAGAGAGATACTTTCAAGTCCCACGTGACAAGACTTTGTGCCAAGAGATTTAACCTCACTCGGGGCCGGAAATGAAAGACAAAAAGTAGATGACAAAGTAGAACATCGTAAAGAGGTTCAAAAATGTTGCCGTGATACACATGCAGAGCAGGTTAGAGATAATGAAAGTACTAAAATTTGAAAGTCTCAAAAAAATGACAGTAAAGATCGCATTAGCGCAAACAAATGGAAAAAACAGCACTTTCTCAAAACACACTTAAGCCCATACTCCCAAAGGTCATTTGGTGATTCCGAATCGGTTTTAACGCACAGTAAGAAGAAAACCCCATACTGTAGAAAGATGACAAACAGAAGCGGAGTTTGAAGACAGAATGCTAAACTTGTGAAAAGGGGATATTCAGTCTAACCATAACTTACTTGTTGACCTTTTTCAAAGTATTTTAAAGAAGTTTGAATGACATTTAGGAAATGTGATTGGTTAAAGTTAGTTTTAGAAAATCTCAATCATTTGGCTTTTTGTTTTCACTGTAGTGGCAATTTATTTTGGAAATCTATCTTACAGCAGCATAGTGGCCTAGTATTTAGTGCTGCTGCTTTCTGGGTTCAGCTCCATTGCAAGTTTGTTACTTGTCTGCATGTTCTTTCCATGTATAAGCGTTTGAGCATAGGTAAGGTTCTATCTCTCTATTATATTAAAAAAGTTTTCCGTCATGTCCACAATATTCAGCCTTGACCACTCCCCTACTCACCCTCCCCTAATTATTACTCCTACTACACACCTCCTCTCTCTGTACCACCCTGTGACACTCTCAGTGCTAACTCCGCATTCAATGCAATTGGTTATAATGGCAGAACAGAAAAGTAAATTATCAATTCAACAATGTCGAATTTTAGATTGCGATAGAAAGAGAGTGACAAGAGCTGATAATGAACATCAAAGAAAATGAACAAAAAGAGCAGCGTATAATAAAAATCAAGAACAAAGAGAATCATCCAATAAATGAAAAAGAGAAACATTTTCTGAATATGCAAACAGGAATGCAAAAAAGCAACATTTATAGAATTTAGAGATAATTAATAATATTATTTTTGACAAGGCATTCATATAATCTAATTTTTATTTACTTTTTATTATGTTTTGCTTTTTTACTTCTACTTTTACTTTTGCTATGTTTTATTATTCATTGGTATTTAAAATAGACAGTTATAGAGAACTACTTAAGTATCTGATTTTCTATTGTGACAGATGTCCAGGGACCTTGCCCCACCGGGATGCCGGAACTATGGGAGTACCGGAAGAAGGGCAGTGTTTTCCCTGGGCCAAAAGGGGGCAGCGCCCCTGGGTTGTATGGGGGGCACTGAGATGAGGGATCCAACCCTATGCTCCACTGTGGCCACTGCCAGGGGGTGTCTGGATAGCCCCTGGACTTGAATATGCAGCACTTCTGCCACACTTGGCAGTTCTGCCGGAAGGAGGACTGAATTCCCTTGCAGCACTTCCGACACACCCGGAAGTGCTGCTGGATGTTAATCAGTGGTAACCTGCAACACATCCGGGGACTGAATAAAAGGGGCCGCCTCACTCCAATCAGAGAGCTGGAGTCAGGTGGAAGAGGACGAAGACTGGAGGAGAGGAGTGGAGGCGGTGAAGAGTAAAGGCATTTTGAGAGGCCAGGACTGAAGGGTGATTGGTGCAGGGGCACTGAGTTGTGTGTGCGCAGTTTATTGTAAATAATATTGTGTAAATACACGTATGTGGTGCTTTTAACGATGTCTACCTGTCTGTGTCTGGGTCATATTCCACACTATCTATAATCACTAAAGACCAAACTGTCTTCCTCCCATGCCCCACTTACACTTCTATATACCACCTCTTTAAATAGAATTGCATTCCCTAATCAAGGAGTGCCACAATACCCTTTGAGCAGCTTAGCTGCAAGATATCGGGCGGCCAACTCCTGCCCCCGGGGGTTGACGAGTAAAGCGAGCAGGGGGCAGATCCCCCTAGTCATTATTAAATTATTATTATTAATATTATTATCCCCAAAGATGTGCATGTTACGTTGACTGACAATTTTGAATTGACCCTGTGTGATTGTGAGTGGGCCAACCATGGACTATCCCCTTCCCAAGATTGTTTCCTGCCTTGCAACCCATTCTGCTGAAGTAGGGTCTGGTTCCCCACAAACTTGTTGGTTTGAAAATACTATGTTTTGTAAACATATAATATTTCCAAATAGTTTGTGTTTAAAGCTCACTTAAAAAATCAACAACACAAACTGCGGAGCAGAAATGACAGAGTGGTTATTGCATTTACAATGTGTGAAGCCATTTGTTTTAAAGAGGCATTAAATGCGCACTATGCTAAACCCTGCCAAAGCATTGTTCAAAGCATAAGATATGCAGCTAGCCTTAACTATCTATTAATAGCTGCATTCTGAGTGAACTACAGTTGCTGTAATGCATACTTTCCATCAGATGTTCCAAAAATACCCCATGAAACATTTAGCGTTATTAATTGTGGTGTGGTGACTACATGAGAGGTATTTCAGCAAGTCTATTTGTTTACACAGAAGTGTCTTTTTCATCTTTTTCAAACAGTAGAAGACAGCTTTCATTTAACTTATTCAATTATAACAAATAAGCCTAAACAATTGCACAATTAATTTTATAAAGCAGTTTGGGATTGAGTTCTCTAGATGCCATGAAAGTAAATCCAAAATCTACAATAAGGTTCTACTTCTACACGTGAAAAATGAAAATTTTCAGTAATGCAATTGGAAAATTGTGGTTTAATAGTATGCTAAATACGACTTATAATATTTTATGTGTGTTTTATTTCAGTCTGTTTTAATTTTAGAATTATTTAGATAATGACTTTTAACTTGTGGGCTCAGAACTCATGTGGGAAATGTTCTGTAACTGAAATACCAAGGATGTTCAAATGACCTCATTAGGTAATTTTCCAAGACTGTCAAATTTGGGATTAGATATGATTCTGGGATGTATGCAAAAAAGATATAGACAGGAACTCTGTGTAAATGAGTATAACATTGTTTACTAGTTTAAGGAGGAGATAGAGAGACAAACAACTGTCAAAAAGAAGGCAACATGGTCAGACTTTGCCACATACAGATTGCCCCTTCACTCCCAAGCATTGCACCTGGTTTAAGAAAACAAAGACTGCAAAAATCAAGGTTATAGCCACCTGATATGAAGGTTGCTGTGTGACCCTGATTTAAGTCATTCAAGTTGTAATTTTTCATATCTAACAAATTACACCTGGTTTCTCCTTCAAATAAACATAAGTAGTGATTGAAATAGTTTGAGTATTGCTTTGGTGAAGTTGTCCTGTTGTTTACTGACATTTAGCAATGATAGATGATTGTTAATGAAACAAACATGTGCATTTATGTTATGTACGGGCAGTGGTAGTGATTAGCCCTTGCCTTCTCTTTGATTGTGTAGCCCTTTCAAAGGTAGCCATTGAGATACTGTGAAAGGCGCTATATAGCGCCCGACCCGGCACAGACTGACACAGAGGCACGTACTTAAATAAACAGACTTTTATTTCTCTTCAGCCATGGGGCACGCCTTCCCCGTGTCCCACAGGCCCAACATAGTCCCAAAACACTCACAGTAATCACAACAACCCTTCTTCTGGCACCACCACTCCTCCTCCTCCCGACTCTGGCTCTTGAGTGGTGGTGGCTGGCCCTTTTTATAAGCCACCCGGAAGCGCTCTAGGTGCTTGACCACCTGGCCCTGATTGCACTTCCGGGTGGGGCTGTAGATTCGTCCAGCCAGGCTGTTGGAAGGAGACAGCCCCCCCTAGTGGCCACCCTGGGCCCCAACCAAGCTGTGGAGGACTCCATCTCCCATGGAGCCCTGCGGGAGGTTGAGGAATCAGCA
Organism: Erpetoichthys calabaricus; assembly: GCF_900747795.2. Classification (NCBI taxonomy): domain Eukaryota; kingdom Metazoa; phylum Chordata; class Cladistia; order Polypteriformes; family Polypteridae; genus Erpetoichthys; species Erpetoichthys calabaricus. The sequence goes on from NC_041398.2 coordinate 152,976,248, forward strand.
TCGGCCAGGGAGGCTGCCACCAAGCGCTCTGGGGGAGGTATTGAGCTGTCCATGGCTGCTCCCCGGGAACATACACAGCAGGGGTGTCCCGGCTGGGCATGGGACCCGGCTGTTCATCACAATACAAAAGCCTGACAGGAGTAGTGGTTCCTGGCATTTGCTAATGCAGCGTTTCTCAATCTTTAAGTATTTGCGACCCGAGTTTTCATAACAGTTTTAATTGCGCCTCCCCTAACATTTTTTTGAAAGGAGCCCACTAATACCAATTTGTTCTTTTTTAATTAATGATATATCCATCCATTTTCCAACCCGCTGAATCCAAACACAGGGTCACGGGGGTCTGCTGGAGCCAATCCCAGCCAACACAGGGCACAAGGCAGGAACCAATCATGGGCAGGGTGCCAACCCACCGCAGGACACACACAAACACACCCACACACCAAGCACACACTAGGGCCAATTTAGAATCGTCAATCCACCTAACCTGCATATCTTTGGACAGATTATTGTAGAAACGGAACACACATGAAATGCATGTGTTCCAAATAACGATCTATTATTTCCAGTCTAAAACTCCAGCACTTCACTCCCAGATAATCAATCAAGACATGAGCTGGGAGAACTTTGTGCACGTTCTGTGGCAGTGGGGGGATGGAATAGTAGGCTGCTTGCTGCTTGTCTTTATCGGCACATTTACAGGACAAAAGACGCTGACGGAGAGGTGTGAACGGATTTAAGATGGGCCAGATCTACGAGTTTTTTTCATAGGCTCTGGTAATTCCAGTGTTGAGAAAGGCAGTGATTTAGTAAATTTTTATTCAACTCAGTTAAAGTGTTTAGATGTCAGGTTTGGTACGTTCACGTCTTTTGAGTATATTACCGTTGTTATTCAAGGAGATTCTCAGTCTCTAGTATTGTCCATGTATAGACCTTCTAAATATAATGTGTCATTCTTTGAGGAATTCTCAGACTTAGTGCCAATTATAATAACTAACTATGACAGGTTCCTAATAGTTGGTGACTTTAATTTTCATATCGATAATCAGTGTGACCTGAAAGCAAAAGAATTCATGAATCTCCTGCACATTTTTGACCTAAACCATCACATTAGTCAGCCAATACACAAAGGAGGACACATGTTGGACTTAGTGATTACGAAACGATTAAAAGTTGATGTGAGGCTGATTGTGGATATCGGTTTAACAGACCATTTTCTCTTACTATTTAATGTAAAAATACTGATAGATAAAATTAAGATGCATATTGTTAAAAAATGCTTTTTTTGATTCATCTGCAGTTTAAAAGTTTACTAACATTTTAAGCATCCATTCCATTTGTAGTGCTTACTACAATAGTGATAACAATGAAAATAGTAAGATGGAAAATTTTAATGCTATAATGAGAGAGCTGCCACTGACATAGTCGATCCTGAAAAGACAGTTAAAAAAATCCTCCAACACTGTTATAAGTGAAACCTGTGAGGCTTTTGCTATATATTTGTCCTCACAGGTGGCGCAGTGGTAGTGCTGCTGCTTTGCAGTAAGGAGATTGTGGGTTCACTTCCCGGTTCCTCCCTGTGTGGATAGCACTTTGAGTACTGAGAAAAGCGCCATATAAATGTAATGAATTATTATTATTATTTTTTAATTACAAAATTAATTATATTAGAAATAATATAGTACATCCCTCCAATACCGATCCTATTAAATCCCGGTATTCCATTTTGAGCAAATTAAATTCTTTCACCAGGATAGATTTACCTGATCTATATAGAATAATTTCCCAACTGAGAACCTTCACCTGCATCCTTGACCCAATACCAACAAGTTTTTTCAAAAAAGAAACCAGCGTGCTAATTGATAGCGTGCTTGAAATAGTAAATTCATTATTAGATTCAAGGGTTTTCCCAGACTGTCTTAAGACTGCTGCTTTTAAAACCCTGCTCAAGAAAAATAGTCTTGTCTACTCTGTTTTTGACAATTTTATTCCTATTTCTAACTTGCCTTTCTTAAGTAAAGTCCTAGAAAAGGCTGCCATTACGCATGATTCAAATGATCACTTGAATAAACATTCTCTTCTTGACAAGTTTCAGTCAGGTTTAAGAACAAATCACAGTACAATAGTACATGACTTGCGGGTTAATGCAGATAGAGGCCGTTTATCTGTTCTCATCCTCGTAGATCTGAGTGCAGCATTTCATACCATTGATCACAATATTCTTAGAAATTGCATTAGTCAGTGGGCGGACCTCTCTGGCAATGTCTTAAATTGGCTTGATTCTCACTTAACAGGTAGAAAACTCTTTGTTAGTTGTGGTAATTATACTTTGAAGACACTTGATATTCTATAAGGTGTTCTACAAGGATCTATCCTGGGTCCACTGCTCTTTCTGTTAGGTCAGATTATCTCAAGGCATAATGTGAGCTACCACGGCTATGCTGATGACACACAACTGTATTTATCAATAGTGCCTGATGACCCCGACTCTCTTGGTTCACTGACCCAAAGTCTTGTGTTTTTGAATGGATGAGAAGTAATTTTTTCAAACTAAATAAGGAGAAAGCAGAATTCTTAGTGATTGGCAAAAATTGATATAGTGAGGGTATTAGAAATAAACTTGATCCATTAGGATTAAAAGTCAAGATAGAGGTAAAGAATTTAGAGGTAATTATTGACACTTATCTGAATTTAAATCACATATTAATCAGATTACCAGGACAGCATTTTTCACTTAAGAAATATAGCAAAAGTTAGATCCATTATAACTCTGCAAAATGTTGAAAAATTAATTCACTTTTTTGTTTTTAGTCAACTAGATTACTGTAACGCACTCCTCTTAGGACTGTTGTTTTTTCTGTCCTCCTGGCCATCGGACATTACTTTATCCTTTGTTACTTAGTATTGCCTAGTCATATTTTCATATTTTTATTTATTTTTTTTATAAACGTTTCTTTCTTCATCTTGTAAAGTACTTTGAGCTACATCATTTGTATGACAACATGCTATATAAATAAATGTTGTTGTTATTGTTGTTCTTGCTACGTGAAATTAGAATTCCTGATATACTATATTCAATGTCCATTAAGAACACTAAGTTTTTTAGTCAAAAAGGAAGTTATGGAGAATAGTTAGCTCTTTGCCCTCTTCAATGACCACCTTAAAGTATTTTTGCTCCATCAGATTTGTAGACTCAACAGATTTAAATGTCAGACTCATAAAAACTCATTGAATAGGATAGAGAATTTGGCTTAATAATTTTATATCTGTGTCATTGATTATTCTAAGGCATTTCATTCTTTGAATTGGAATTTTCTCTGGGAAATATTGTAGGAAATCTGTACTTTGTCACATTTCATTACAACTAAGACAAGATGAGAACATGATGGAAATTAAAGTGAAGAACGTTTAAGACGAATTTACCATCAAAGTTGGAATATGTCAGGGATGCATTCTATTGCCAAATCTTTTTAATATACATAGGGAGTACATAATGTGGAAAGTTTCTTAAAAATGGAATGGTCCTTATCTTGTATGTTTCCCATATGTACTACATTTGTGATATTTTCACATACATACAAGATATGTACAAGATTAGGTTTATTCCATCAATTTTTTTCATTGTATGGTTCAGAGCTTCTGTAAAGAATACTGCTGCAGAGTTAAGAAGTTATTAACATTAAAGACTATTTCAATATACTGTCTCCAAAGAGTCTGCAAAGGGCAGTGCTGACATTGTTTAGTCTATGTGGTGTGAATGACGACCGGCTACAGACTCCGGTCGCCACCCCCAGGCCGCCAGGAGGAGCCCTCCGGACAGCATAATTGTGCCCCGATACCCTGGGGGCCACCGGGAGTCGCTGTAGGGGGGCTCGTGGAATCTTATGTGCCCTATAACCCGGGAGTACATCACAGTCACGTGACAGGAAGGAACGACGTGCTCCCGGGTTGAAGAAAAGGACTGTTTACCCTGACCCGGAAGGGATAAGAAACTGTGGACTGATTGAGCAGGAACACCTCCGGGTCAGGGTGTATAAAAGGACTCTGGGAAAGCCCAGACACTGAGCTGAGCTGGGAGGTAGGAGGGCGAAGTGTCTGGGCGAGGAGGAAAGAGTATTGTTGTAAGAGAATTGTGATTTATGAGTGTGGAGTGGAGGGTGCTTGGTGCACTGTGTAGTAACAAAATAAATAGTGATTATACTTTCACCTGGTATTCAGAGTGGTACCTGAGGGTTCAAGAGGTGGACTACGCCTCTATCTGCTACAGTGGTTACACTTCTGCAAAGCGCAAGTGCTGTTTTATATTTCTCTCAACTGTCCCTCTTAATCCCGCCTAAAACTGGCTTATTTTTCACATTATACTTTTGCAAGACCTTATTCACGGCATTAAACAACATTAAAATGAACAAAACAAACCGACTGACAGATGAAGTTATTGCTGCTTGCTTATGCTTGAAGTGCACAAAGCATCTACTCTCAATTTCAGGTTTATCTATTTAAAACTCTCAGGGTGGAGTGATGGCTCTGAGGCTAGAGATCTGTGCCAGCAATCGGAAGGCTGCCGGTTCGAATCTTGTAAATGCCACAAGTGATTCCATTCTATTGGGCCATTAATTTAAAGGCCTTTAAATTTTAAAGTCTCTTTCGGGCTCTTTCTGGGGGATGATGTTAACTTGCATGCAGCCCTGAAAACAGGTCCTCCAACTTACAGGAAAAACCTCACACTATTCGATTCCAAATAGTGTGGTGTCGAGGTGTCGCAGCTGCACTTGAGTACTAATTTGGGATCTTGAGGTGGTTTATTGTGTGGTGGGTCTGGCAATGTGCTGTATCAGTACAACAACAACAACAGCTTTTATTTATATAGCACATTTTCATACAAAAAAGTAGCTCAAAGTGCTTTGCATAATGAAAAAAATAAAAATAAAAGACAAAATAAGAAATTAAAATAAGACAACATTAGTTAATATAGAAAAAGAGTAAGGTCCGATGGCCAAGGGGGACAGAAAAAACAACAAAAAAAAAAAAAACTCCCCTCTGGGCATTCTACCTAACATAAATGAAATAGTCTTCTTTGTATTTAGGGTTCTCACGGAAGGACTTGATGATGGTGGTCATGCAGACTTCTGGCTTTTAATCCATCACTGTTGGAACATCACGGTGCTTTGAGTAGATGGTGGTGGCGCAAGCCACCACCAAAAGGACACCGGAAAAGGAAACAGAAGAGAGAGTAGGGGTTAGTACAGATTTTAGAGCCACCATGAATAGTTATTATAATGAATTGGATATACAGAGTATCAGGATTAAATTACAGTGAAGTTATGAGAAGGCCATGTAAAAATAATGTGTTTTCCGCAGTTTTTTAAAGTGCTCCACTGTATTAGCCTGGCGAATTCTTATTGGTAGGCTTTTCCAGATTTTAGGTGCATAACAGCAGAAGGCCACCTCGCCACTTCTTTTAAGTTTTGCTCTTGGAATTCTAAGGAGACACTCATTTGAGGATCTGAGGTTACGATTTGGAATATAAGATGTCAGACATTCCGATATATAAGATGGTGCGAGATTATTTAAGGCTTTATAAACCATAAGCAGAATTTTAAAGTCAATCCTGTATGACACAGGTAACCAGTGTAGTGACATCAACACTGGAGAGATGTGCTCGGATTTTCTTTTCCTGGTTAGGATTCTAGCAGCTGCATTCTGCACTAGTTGCAAACAATTTATGTCTTTTTTGGGTATTCCTGAGAAGATTGCGTTACAGTAATCTAGTCGACTGAAAACAAACGCGTAAACTAATTTCCCAGCATCTTTCAATGATATGAGGTCTAACTTTTGCTATGTTTCTTAAGTGAAAAAATGCTGTCCTAGTGATCTGATTAATATGCGATTTTAAATTCAGATTACAGTCAACAGTTAACCCCTAAGCTTTTAACCTTCGTCTTGACTTTTAATCCTAATGTATCCAGTTTATTTCTAATAGTCTCATTGTATCCATTATTGCCAGTCACTAAGATTTCAGTTTTCTCTTTATTTAGCTTGAGAAAGTTACTATTCATCCATTCAGAAATACAAGTCAGACATTGTGTTAGTGAATCAAGAGAATCGGGGTCATCAGGTGCTATTGATAAATACAGCTGTGTGTCATCAGCATAGCTGTGGTAGCTCACGTTGTGCCCTGAGATAATCTGACCTAATGGGAGCATGTAGATTGAGAAAAGCAGCGGACCCAGGATAGAGCCTTGTGGAACACCATATAGGATATCATGTGTCTTTGAGTTGTAATTACCACAACTAACAAAGAATTTTCTCCTTGCCAGGTAGGATTCAAACCAATTTAGTACACTGCCAGAGAGGCCCACCCATTGACTAAAGCGATTTATAAGAATATTATGATCAATGGTGTCAAATGCGGCACTCAGATCTAGGAGGATGAGAACAGATAAATGGCCTCTGTCTGCATTTACCCGCAAGTCATTTACTACTTTAACGAGTGAAGTTTCTGTACTGTGATTTGTTCTAAAACCTGACTGAAATTTATCAAGAATAGCATGTTTATTGAAGTGGTCATTTAACTGCATAATGACTGCCTTCTCTAGAATTTTACTTAAGAAAGGCAGGTTAGAGATGGGTCTAAAATTTTCAAGAGCAGAGGGGTCAAGATTATTTTTCTTAAGTAGGGGTTTAACTACAGCAGTCTTAAGACAGTCTGGGAAGACCCCCCGTATCTAATGACGAATTTACTATGTCAAGAATATTATCGATTAGCACGCCCGATACTTCTTTGAAAAAATTTGTTGGTATTGGGTCAAGGACGCAGGTAGAGGGTTTCAGTTGAGAAATTATTCTATGTAAATCAGGTAAATCTATCCTAGTGAAAGAGTTTAATTTGTTTATAACGGAATTCTGGGGTTTAGGAAGATCCTTAGTGTTGGGGAGATATACTATGTTATTTCTAATATCATTAATTTTTTGATTGAAAAATACAGCAATAGCCTCACAGGTTTTACTGGACGTACTTAGGAGGCATTCCTTTGAGTTACCTGGGTTTAACAGACGATCAATCATCGAGAATAAGACTCTGGGATTACTAGCATTGTTATTTATAATCTTAGAGCAACAGCAGCGCCTCTCAAGATGGACTGTGTTATTGTATTCTGTTATTTTAACTGTTAATATTTCATAGTGGATAGTTAGTTTAGTTTTCCTCCATTTAAGCTCAGCTCTACGGCATGTTATCTTTAAATCAGACACTCTTTGGGTCTTCCATGGTATAACAATGCTAGAAGATTTTTTAACTGTCTTTACAGGTGCAACTATGTCAACAGCAGCTCTCACTTTAGTATTAAAACTTTCCACCTTACTAATTACATTATTCTCGCTATTATAGTTGGCACTATAAAAGGACTGATTGCTTAGAATGTTAGTAAGTTTTAAAGCTGCTGATGAGTCAAAGAAGCGTTTAACAATATGCTTCTCATGAGTGTTTTCTATCATTATTTCTATATTAAAAAGTAGAAGAAAATGGTCTGATAGACCCATATCAATGACCTGCTTTATATCAACTTTTAGTCCTTTAGTAATCAATAAGTCTAACGTATGCCCTGCTTTGTGTGTAGGCTGATTAATGAGCTGTCTCAAATCAAAAGAGTCCAGGAGGTTAATAAATTCTTTTACTTTTTGGTCACATTGATTATCTATATGAAAATTAAAGTCGCCGAATATTAAGAGTGTGTCATAGTTCGTAATTAAAATTAAAAGTACATGCTCCCAACCTCCTCTATTAAAATTCAGAAAATCATTGATTTCAAATCAAATGCAATGTGTTCCCTATTACTTCAGTTTAATTTAAAATGACTATTACAAGTAGGGTAACTTTTAATGCATTATTTTAAGCCCAGTTATCAGTGCACATATAATATTCTCCATTGTAAGTCACTGATTTTTCTTTTACTTTTATAATACTTGGCACCACACATGATTGAGCTGTATTTTTTATTTTGATCACATGGCTGTTTATTAACATTATGTAATAGAGCCTTGATGCTAACAGAGAAACTAATAAGAATCCAATGCAGCTACTGCATGTCACATGAGGGGCTCAGTGAGAGTGCCATCTGATACACATTAAGACTCTACAGTAAAATTACAAATATCATTCCTTAGTGCTTTTCACAGAAAGAAAATTTAATAGTAGAGTTAACCAAATGAAAGATGACAGAGACCTTGACCAATATACATTTATATATATACACAGTTATATATATATATATATATATATATGTATATACACTGTATATATATATATATATATATATATATATATACAGTATATATATATATATATATATATATATATATATACTGTATATACAGTGATCCCTCGCTATATCGCGCTTCGCCTTTCGCGGCTTCACTCTATCGCGGATTTTATATGTAAGCATATTTAAATATATATCGCGGATTTTTTGCTGGTTCGCGGATTTCTGAGGACAACGGGTCTTTTAATTTCTGGTACATGCTTCCTCAGTTGGTTTGCCCAGTTGATTTCATACAAGGGACGCTATTGGCAGATGGCTGAGAAGCTACCCAACTTACTTTTCTCTCTCTCTCTCTTGCGCTGACTTTCTCTGATCCTGACATAGAGAGTGTGAGCAGGGGGGGCTGTTCGCACACCTAGACGATACGGACGCTCATCTAAAAATGCTGAAAGATTATCTTCACGTTGCTACCTTCTGTGTGCAGCTGCTTAGTGAAGCGACATGCTGCACGGTGCTTCACATACTTAAAAGCTAAAAGGGCACGTATTGATTTTTCACTCTTTGTTTTTATCTGTCTCTCTCTCTCTCCCTGCTCCTGACGGAGGGGGTGTGAGCTGCCGCCTTCAACAGCTTTGTGCCGCGGTGCTTCGCATACTTAAGCCAAACAGCCCTATTGATTTGTTTGCTTTGCTCTCTGTTTCTGACAGCCTGTGCTCCTGACACGCACTCCTTTGAAGAGGAAGATATGTTTCCATTCTTTTAATTGTGAGACAGAACTGTCATCTCTGTCTTGTCATGGAGCACAGTTTAAACTTTTGAAAAAGAGACAAATATTTGTTTGCAGTGTTTGAATAACGTTCCTGTCTCTCTACAACCTCCTGTGTTTCTGCGCAAATCCGTGACCCAAGCATGACAATATAAAAATAACCATATAAACATATGGTTTCTACTTCACGGATTTTCTTATTTCGCGGGTGGCTCTGGAACGCAACCCCCGCGATGGAGGAGGGATTACTGTACATATCTACATATATATATATATATATATACATATCTACATATCTACATATATATATATATATATATATACATATCTACATATATATATATATATTGTGACAGACGACCGGCTATGGACTCCGGTCATCACCCCCAGGCCGCTAGGAGGAGCCCTCCGGACAGCATATTTGTGCCCCGAGTTCCAGCAGGGCCTTATGGACTTTGTAGTGTTTTGACACAGCCCTGCTGGATACCTTGGGGGCCGCCAGGAGTCGCTGTAGGGGGGCTAGTGGGCTCTGGCATGCCATTTAACCCGGGAGTGCATCCCAGTCACGTGACTGGAAGAAGCGATGTGCTCCCGGGATGAAGAAAAGGACTTTGCCCTGACCCGGAAGGAAAACGGACTTGTGGGTTTGGCTTGGAGCCACTTCCGGGTCAGGGGCTATAAAAGAACTCTGGGTAAGCCCAGACACTGAGCTGAGCTGGGATGTAGGGTGGCGACGTGTCTGGGAGAGGAGGAGTATTGTTATTATTGAGAGAGAATTGTGATTTATATGAGTGTGGTAAGGAGAGTGCTTGGTGCACTACTGTATAATAAAAATAATAGTTATTGTACTTTCACCTGGTCTCAAGAGTGGTACCTGAGGGTTCGAGAGGTGGACACGAGCGTCAACTGCTACACTGGCGTAGTCGGCAGGAGTCTCTGGCCGTCTGGAGGCAGAGGATCTGCATTAATAATTAAATTTGTTGTGGCAGAGAACCCTACGAAGGTCCCTCTAGTAACCGCGGAGGTGAAAACTCCACCCACGACCAAGAGCGCTGCTGCTGAGTACCTTCCTCTACAGCAGGCAAATATGGGGAAGAAGAATGGGAAGAAGGCTGGAGTTGTCCAGAAGACTTCGGTCCCAGATCCTATGGAGCAGCTGTGGACTTACCTGACGGGCAGTGAGGAAGATCGGGAGCAGTTTAAGGCCACGCAAACCCGAGCAGGGCAGCAGTCGGAACGTTGCCGGATAGCGACTCCCGAAGATTACTACAGGGAGTTGGAGCGTGATCGCCAACGTACCGAGGTATGTGCTGGGGCAATGCCCGAAACGCCGGGAGTATTTGTTTCCTGTTTTGCAGGGGCCTGTCTGCACGAAGCGGACAAAGAACGCGCCCGCCTCACACCTAGACAAGATGGCCGCGAAGAAAAGAAAACAAGCCAGTCTAGGCGTCCGCAGAAAGGGAGTCCATTGGCAGAGAACGACCACGTGACCTCGCGCGATGGATGCCGGGACGGGAAAGTCCTCCTCGGTTCCTTAGGTGAGGACACGTCTTCTCCGACGCGTCTGAGCTCCCGGAAGGGGAAGGGGGCGGCGAGCGAAGCAGCGCCAGTAATTAATAAAGAGGGACGGGACGTGAGTGTAGTGTCTGCCGGCAAAATTAAAAAGGCAGACCGCAGCCAGCCGCAGGAGGCTACCCGTCCCTCTAAAGACTCCATATCCCAGGAGCCCTTGCGCTCACCAGCAGAGCACGTGCCAGGAGTGGACGTGCTCATTGGTTCCCGGTCGGCAGATGACCAAAATAAGGAAGTAGCCTTACTGCCGGCCGAGATAAATAACTTAACAAACTATATGATACGGGATCTCGAAGAGATACTCGAGCCAGTACTGGGTTTCTTTCAGGGAATCGAGGACCTGAGGAGACGGGTAGAGGAGCTGGGAGCCACGGTTGAAGCGCCGCTGAGGAAACTACAAGTATACCTGCGACGGTTAGGCCGTGAAGCCCCGGCCTCGATTGATTTGGCGGTGCAGGTGAGTGAAATCTGCGCCGTATATAATAAGGGGACGCAGTGTGAATCGGCACCGCGTTTAATAAGTTGCGGTTGTCAAAGCGCTGTGTGCCCAACAATAGAGTGTGGTACGAATATGGAGTGGTTGGGCAGCGATCCGATAGAACCGGGGCGGCGATATCAGACGCCGCTCCGGGATAACGTGGACCGTAAGAGCCCGACCCGCGTGATAAAGGGGTTGCCGTTGGTTACCGGTGAGGCGGGGGAAGCACCGATCGTCCCGGGACAGCTGAATAGTGCTGTTACCCGGAGCGATACGGTACTAATGACGCCACCTCCGAGTTTATATAGGACAACGGGCGTGCAAACAGCAAAGAGGCTCTCTCTTTCCCATAGAGAGCCTCACGTTGTGCACAAGCCCCAGAGAAAGCAGGAGATCCCCACACAGAAATGCGGGTCTCCTAACAGGGAAAAGAAAAGGGCAAAGAGCAGCAAAGCGGCTGTTAACCCCTCCTTGGCGGAGGACAGGGTGGAGCTGACAGAATTCCCGAGGTGCTTCAGGTCTCGGGAAGAGAGGCCACCAGGAGGACGTCGGCGGTGCTATAACTGCCGGCAACCGGGCCACGTGTGGAGGAGTTGTCCCCGGAGGACAGGGGAGCGGTGGGATACCAGATACACCGTTCCCCCAAGGTTCGCTGGGGGATCTCGACAACAGAACCACGGTCCGGATAAAGCGTTCTCCTGGAGGAAGACGTCCCTCGCGGTAATCAAAGCTCCGCCCCACTGGTCGTCGCTAAGGGGGAGGGACTGTGACAGACGACCGGCTATGGACTCCGGTCATCATCCCCAGGCCGCTAGGAGGAGCCCTCCGGACAGCATATTTGTGCCCCGAGTTCCAGCAGGGCCTTATGGACTTTGTAGTGTTTTGACACAGCCCTGCTGGATACCTTGGGGGCCGCCAGGAGTCGCTGTAGGGGGGCTAGTGGGCTCTGGCATGCCATTTAACCCGGGAGTGCATCCCAGTCACGTGACTGGAAGAAGCGATGTGCTCCCGGGATGAAGAAAAGGACTTTGCCCTGACCCGGAAGGAAAACGGACTTGTGGGTTTGGCTTGGAGCCACTTCCGGGTCAGGGGCTATAAAAGAACTCTGGGTAAGCCCAGACACTGAGCTGAGCTGGGAGGTAGGGTGGCGACGTGTCTGGGAGAGGAGGAGTATTGTTATTATAGAGAGAGAATTGTGATTTATATGAGTGTGGTAAGGAGAGTGCTTGGTGCACTACTGTATAATAAAAATAATAGTTATTGTACTTTCACCTGGTCTCAAGAGTGGTACCTGAGGGTTCGAGAGGTGGACACGAGCGTCAACTGCTACAATATACATATCTACATATATATATATCTACATATCTACATATATATATATATACATATATCTACATATCTACATATATATATATATATACATATCTACATATCTACATATATATATATATATACATATCTACATATATATATATCTACATACAGTGATCCCTCGCTATATCGCGCTTCGCCTTTCGCGGCTTCACTCCATCGCAGATTTTATATGTAAGCATATTTAAATATATATCGCAGATTTTTTGCTGGTTCGCGGATTTCTGAGGACGATGGGTCTTTTAATTTCTGGTACATGCTTCCTCAGTTGGTTTGCCCAGTTGATTTCATACAAGGGACGCTATTGGCAGATGGCTGAGAAGCTACCCAACTTACTTTTCTCTCTCTCTCTCTTGCGCTGACTTTCTCTGATCCTGACGTAGAGAGTGTGAGCAGGGGGGCTGTTCGCACACCTAGACGATACGGACGCTCGTCTTAAAATGCTGAAAGATTATCTTCACGTTGCTACCTTCTGTGTGCAGCTGCTTAGTGAAGCGACATGCTTCACGGTGCTTCACATACTTAAAAGCTCAAAGGGCACGTATTGATTTTTCACTCTTTGTTTTTATCTCTCTCTCTCTCCCTGCTCCTGACGGAGGGGGTGTGAGCTGCCGCCTTCAACAGCTTTGTGCCGCGGTGCTTCGCATACTTAAGCCAAACAGCCCTATTGATTTGTTTGCTTTGCTCTCTGTTTCTGACATTCTGTGCTCCTGACACGCACTCCTTTGAAGAGGAAGATATGTTTCCATTCTTTTAATTGTGAGACAGAACTGTCATCTCTGTCTTGTCATGGAGCACAGTTTAAACTTTTGAAAAAGAGACAAATGTTTGTTTGCAGTGTTTGAATAACGTTCCTGTCTCTCTACAACCTCCTGTGTTTCTGCGCAAATCTGTGACCCAAGTTTGACAATATAAAAATAACCATATAAACATATGGTTTCTACTTCGCGGATGGTTCTGGAACGCAACCCCCGTGATGGAGGAAGGATTACTGTATACATTAATATATATATATATTTATTTATTTATTTTATTGAAAATACATGGATATGTAAAGAATTGTTTCTCAAGTTAGAGGTTTACTATCACTGATCTAGACTGTTCTAATGTTCCCATTGTATATTAAGATGTAATTGGATGTCTGAACCTTGAAAGCACTCCTTATGAGTGCAATAATGAAAACAAAAAATATATCATCAGTTCTGAAATAACTATGCAGTTTTAAATGCTGCTTATTAAATATTCGCTCTCTTGGAAGTAAAGCTGTTTTGGTACATATTATATTAAGTACAATATACAAGGCTGTCATAGTAGAAACATCACTGTCTACATGCAGGCAGTGTGCAGAAGCTGTTAAGAAGACCAACAGGGTGTTAGGCTGTATAGTGCCCCCTTTGAGTGGATTACAAGTCAAGAGAGGATATGCTTAAGTTATATAATGCAGGCCTCATCTGGAGTACTGTGCAAAAAATAAATAAATAAATAAAAAAAGACTACAAAGAAAGTTATACCTTATACTATATATATATATATATATATATATATATATATATAAAAACTTATAATACAATTAATTCTTTCTCTAGCTACTGCTGTGCAGGAAATCCTTCACCCTTCACCTCTAAAGATACCCCTTCACTCAGCCAGACCATTCAAATTAAACGTCCTGTTACCAATACTGGCTTAAATAAGACCGATTAAAAGTTTTGCCATATTAAGATATATATAACACACTCCCTCTCCCCATCCTGTTATTTTTCTAAAGTAACTAAATTTTTAGATACAATTAATGATATTTATATACATGTGTATATATATATATACATATATTTTTATTTTATTTTTCAAAGCAAGCCATTTAAAAGTGGGCTAGAGTTGCCAAATTCTGTCGTGAACAATGAATATGGCCCCGGTGGTCTGCAGATTAGCACTATAATTGTGTTGGAATCTGTTTTAATATTTAAGATGAATGCCTAAAAGGATATGAAGTTGCCTACATTTTTAGAAGTGATTTACATTTTATCATAATGAATTAACCTAAGGCCTCCTTCTCGACCAGAATCTCTATATTTATGAAGGAATGTGTATTCATATCCACATCAGCTAGGAAACTGTCAGATTTCCTATGCCAAGTTTCAGTGAGAAAACACATATCAGATTTTGTACTTAATATATGTACCAAAACAGCTTTACTTCCAAGAGAGCGAATGTTTAATAAGCAGCATTTAAAACTGCATAGTTCTTTCAGAACTGATGATATATTTTTTGTTTTCATTTTAACTAAATTACTATAACAGGTACCCCTGGTGAAGGGTCTGGTTTTATCTCTTGGTTTATACACCTTATTTTTTGGTTATAGAGTAATTTAAGGATTGCATCATGACTAAATTTATAGGATGTCCAACAACAGAGATTATAGGTAACACCTTCAGGACAGTAACAAGTGGATAAAGAAAAGCCTGTGATTTAAGATCACACGACTACGGCCTGGATGGTGCTCTAATAAGTCAGTCAGGCAGTTTTGCTGCCATAGTTTGGAATAATACAAAAGATCCCCTCCAGTTAGGATGAAGACCATTTCTCTTGGAAAATCCAAGCGTTTCTCAAAAAGCATCCCAATTGTTCACAAAGGCTGTGCTTTTATTTGCACACCAGGTTAAAAGCCAGTAGTGAAGGGAATGCAATCTGCTATAAATCACACCCATTCTATATAATCTTGGTAAGGGGCCAGATAAAATTAAATTCTGACATTTTCTTTTAGCTTTGGTGCATAGAGAGATGAAGTTCCCCTTTAATACCTCAGATTGCTGTAAATAAATATCATTAGTGCCGGCATGCAGCAATAAGGTAAATACATCATCGGCGACACAATCCAGTTAGGCCTCTGTGTTAGAAATATTTGCCCCTGGGAGGCATTTAACATTAACTACTGGTTTAACAGTTTGGAAATTCTAACTGTCCACACTATGGAATCACTAATTATGAGCACTTTTTTGTTCTCAGGATCTACAGGCATGCTTCAGAATGCTGAGAATCTGTTCTGGGTCCAAATTGGTGACCTGGGTGCCAAGTGGCTAAATTTTGGTTTCTTAAATTCCTGTCTCACTGTTTTGCCCTGTGGCTGAATTGCTGCTGCTGATTTTGGCTGCACACTGACTGCAGTGGAACCTGAAGAGACTGAAATCAAATCAGAAATTGCCAAATTGACTAAACAAACAGAGTTGATCTAATTTTAGGTTTGCCTAACAGCTATGAGGTTCTTAATGTGGTCCCCCAATTTTCATATTTTCCCAACCAACTCTAAATTAACTAAGCACTTTTGGCAGGTGATGCAGTCTGTAATGTTGGCCGGAAACTTGAACTGTACATGCTGTAGGACATACAACATATAATCATGCCCTTGATGTGCAGAGAACAGATGGAACTTACGCTTAACTCTGAGTTAATCTTTCTACCTTTCTGCAGTACATTTGGTGCCTTCTGTGTTCAGCTGAATATCCAGGAGACCGTCGGCTTTAAGCTTTCACCACCCACTGGGCGATCGACTTCTCACTGTTGGTTACTTGTCCTTGTTGGATGTTGGCTTTACTTCAGTTGCACTTACCTGAGGATTTGATTAGTCTGTGGCTTTTTTTCTCTCTGCTGTTTGTAAAAACCTACTTGTGTGCATGAGACACTGCTGCTCTGTGCTTATAAGAAAATACTGACAGAGATAACCCTTTATCAGTTTAATAAAATAGAGATTGAATTGTTTATAATTATGGAGAGAATTAGTACAGTGGATCCTAGACCTTAAAATATATTTTTTATTTTTTTGAACAAGAACACAGGGACATATATTATTAGCCTGTTAAAAGTAGATTACACAAATATTTTAGTATATTTTTTTTAACGCAGAGAACCATTTACACACAGAATAAGTTATCAAGTAGTGTTGTAGAGAGTGGCACTTGAGGAAGTTTAAAAGTCACTTGCTGCAATATTTTAGAAATTAAATAAATAGATACGATTTACAAGCTTTTTGGGATGAATAGCTTGTTCTTATCTCATCTTTATTTTCAGCAGATTGATATATGCATAAATATAGAAATACAAAAGACAACAACCAAGACAACATTAAGCATACAGCTAGACTGAGTTGATTTATTTTTCTCTTGTGAACTCTTTCTCAGGAAATATTCTGAATTTTAAATAATTTTGGTCTATTAAACAATTAAATGGATAACCCTTTTGCCTTTCTTATGCTGTAAATTTCTAAGAGTGGCTGCACTTGTGTCCTAATTCGGGATCCTGAGGTGGTTCATCATGTGGTGGGTTTGCATCATAGACAGTCTGAAATCACAGCAGTCCTGGAGCCCAAAGATGGGAGCTCAGTTTTTCTGTTAAATTTGAAGGAACAACTTCAAAGATAAAGGTTTACCCAACACAGATTATTATTTTTCAGTTTTAATACAACAGAACCACTAATCAGGAATACATTTCCTAACTCTACTGGCTTTTACCTTACCACACAGGTAGCAAAAAGCATTACCCCATGGAATCATAAGGGCAAAATACTAATGATAAGATACTGTAATATGGTTAGAAAGTTTGGAGAATGTATGAATGAACACACTAGGCTGGTGTAAGCACTGTGGCACTAGTTTGATTCCTAACTGTTGTTGCTTGGATCTTGCATGGTTTTTTTTAAGGGTACTCCAGTTTCTTATCACATCTCTAAGATATCACCTATTAGGGGTTACAAAAAATGAATCTCTGAACAGGCCCGATGTAGTTGTGCAAACAAGTGTGTACTGAAAAATATTGCCAGTCCATTTAAGATGTCTTCCTGCCAAGGGTCTGATACTGCTTGGCCAGACTCTGATTAGTTGTGACAGTGTACAATATTAGGAAAGTTTAAAAAAAATGTAATAAAGCAATAGTTAGAGAAATGAAAATTTTAATGTTATTAGTTTACTATTATCTTTGAAGTGTTAAATAATTTGTTAAAACAAGCAGCCATGCAGATGAAAGTTTTTTCTTTTTAATAAAAAAGAGACAATTTTGTTGTTGAGCTTCATGTGATTTTATTAATCCTCTGATATCACAAAAATAATTTTGAACACATTAAAACTCTTTATAACAGAACCCAGTTTTAATACAACAATTGAGCAGTGTAAATTTTCATATTAAAGATGTTTGATTCAAAGACAATTATCAATTCATAATCCATCTGGGCTGCTACTGCAGAAAAGCAGTAGAAAGATGCATAGCAAGCACACCATAAGTATAATGAACAGTTCCTAAAAAGGCATTCCAGGTTGCCTTCTGCACTGTTTTAACATTTACGAAGAACCTGTTTAAAAGCTAAATATATGAAATGCCTGATGTGATACATCTTCAGGTAAAAGAAAAGACAAAAGTGTGCAAAGGTAGAGAGGATTTATACATTTTTCATTAATTTATCATCTACAAGGCATAAATATTAAACAATGAAATGTATTCTTAGCTTTAATTATTACAAAATATACAATAATGTTGTAGTTGAATGGCATATGACTGAATAGCTAAAATAAATATATTGTACAGTAGCAGGTTTGCTCTTACAATAATTTCTTCAAGTGGGGTTTCTGCTATGTGACTTTTTTAATTAGTCTTTTATTTCACAATGTTCACTTTAGTTAGTTTTATTTTTTGGCAAGGTTCACTTAGCCTCACTATGAATTATCTTTAATACGGTTATTTCTAGGAAAGATCAGAAAAATATCCAATTCATTACAAGTATCCAATTTAACTGTATGCTGCAAAAATAAATGGTAAAAGGTATCTATAAATTGCAATTAACCTCAAATTTATGGTCACTTAAAATATCAAATTTCATATAAAATGTATATGCAATAAAATATTTTAGCATTATATTTTGTTGTTGTAGAGGGAAAGATCTGCCGCTGTAGAACTAATTAAGAAAAAAAATCTGAACTAAAATATCTCTAAAATTATTTTGTAACACAAAGTAGCACAGAGAATCAGTTTGTTAAAAACACAGTAACACTCTATTCAAGTTATGTATAAAAGAATGAGAAAATGTACTCATTATCAGAAGAAAACCAGAAAGCTCTCAAGAAACCCAAAACACAGTACCACAGTAAACTATGTGTAAGAAGGACAAGCCCCCCAAAATTTCCATTACTCGAATATTAATTACTAAAACCTTTTTTTCCATCATCTTGCATTTTTGAACTTTGCATTTAAACTCATTTTTAAAACTGCACCACATGGGCATGCTTCTTGCACAATGGCTTATCCTTTTTTTGAGAAGAAAGCTTGGCCTTCTAGATTTGTAGAACACACCTAAAAGTAAAGCAGAAAAACATTTGTAAAAACTAAAATTACCAATACAAAATAATGAAAAGTTGCAAGTATGTTGTCTGTTTATTTTCTGACATTTCTAGCTTGAAACATGTACATGACTAATCCATATAATTTATGGGCAGCAATCAGCAAATTACCATTTCACTGAAGTTCTAGTGAAGAGTTAGATGACAGGATGAGGAGAAGAACTGACAAGTAGTCTTCTCTGATCTGCCTGTGCCACACACCAGTCCAGATAAGACTGAGGAGATTAGAAGGCTTAATGCCTAGCTCAAATACTGGTGTAAAGTAGAAGGGAATAGGTTTATGGGGCATTGAGACTTCTTTATGGGACCTATTCTGCCATGATGGGTTACATTTGAACTGGAGGGGCACCAATGTAATGGGGAGGCATATGAGTAGGTTAGTTGAGGATTCTTTAACACTAGAATCCCTGAAGCAAATTAAAAAACTTGTAATCCCGGGCTACCTTTAATTTCCTTGCACCTCCTCATCAGCGTCTTTTGATTTGCAAATGTGTTGATCAGCACCAGCAGCAGGCAGCCTGCTATCCCATCCCCCACCAACAAAGCTTTAGTCGTACACAAAGTTCTCCCAGCTCAAGTCTGTTTTTCTGGGTGTGAGGTACCTTGAATTGTATAGGGTAAATAATACATCATTATTTGGAAAACATACATTTTATGTGTGTCCCATGTCTACAACGATCTGTGTAAATGTTGGATGACAGGAATTGTGAGGCAAGAAATGTTGAAGACATAACTAAAACAGAAACTTTTTCATGTTCTACTAATAATTGGTAACATACTAACGTGAAGTGTATAATGTGTGAAGACTGAAGTCCAAATATCAAATAAACACTTTCACAAAAGGCACAGATATAACAAAACAAAAAGTAAAAACGTGCACTTGTTTTTTTCTGTTCTAATTATGTGTTCAACATTTCTTGCCTCGCAAGCGCAGCCGTGCAACGGGTGACACCTTTAAAAAAACTAACACTTTGCCGTTAGCTACTTAATGTTGTGACATTTGCTTTTCTTTTTTAGAACTAGGGAGCTCCGCCCCCTGCTCGCTTCAATCGCCCACCCCCGGGTTTGGTTTACTGGATATACAATTTAAAGAGATTGTTATTTTCATGGGAATTGTTACATATGCATTATTTTCACTTTTACTTTAAAACTTTTGTAAAAACAATACTTGTCCTTTATTTCTGGCCCTGGGCATGGTTAAATCTTTTTCGCAAGATGTATAACGCTGCTTTTGTTGTGAAGGGGGGCAGCTGAACGCATGCTAAGGAGATGCTGTCGGATTATCTGCTGTCTTTCTGCTGCGTGCTATTTTTGTCGCGCTGCACGTCAATCATTTAAAAGCCTTGTACAGCAGCTGTCCTTTTGCCACTTTGTGTCTGTGCTGCTCGCGTTGTGAAGGGGGGGCTGAACACATGCTAAGGAGTTGCAGTTGGATCAACTGCTGGCGACCTGCATTTTCTGCTTGTTGCGCTTTGCGTCGATCATTTCAAAGCCTGTACAGCAGCTGTCTTTTTGCCACTTCGTGTCTCTGCCGCTCGCGCTGTGAAAGGGAGGGGGTGGGGGATGGGGGGGCTGAACGCACGCTAAGGAGAAGCGGTCGGATCATCTGCTGGCAAGCTGCGTGTTCTGCTTGTCGCTTGTCGTTGTTTTAAGAGCTGGGAGCACATGATGTCTGTCTGCCAAAAGAATTCCAACAACTGCTAGGTTAGATGTCCGTGAACTTATTTTAAATGTTGTCTCACTGCCTTGTCTCGAGTGACATTAAAGTGTCTCTCGCAGGATGTCAAATTCTCTTCTGAGAAGATCACATCTTTTCTCCATATTATAAAAAAAAAATCCTGGGAGGGAGACTAGGGAGACAAGAAAAGTGCAGGTTTCTTTTTCTTTTCTTTTTTTTTTTTAAATTCACAGTAGGAGGGTATGAAAATAATAGCAATCGTTTCATTTTGGGTTGAACTATACTTTAAATTATTAGCTGAATATCAGTTTAACACAGGTGTCTACAACCACATTAGCTCTATATTGATGAGGTTCCACACCAGCTCACACTTTAATTGTTACATGCTTGAGTTAAATGTGGCTCATTAACGTTTCTTTTAGCTTTTAATGGTTGGGTTTTGGACAACTTCCTCTTTCTCACTTTTCAGAAATGTAGCCATTAGCAGTAATTCGAAAGCAAAAACTGTCCAGTACATAAAACAGTTGTGATCAATAAAGCAGAGTGATAGCCTGAGAAATGTATTTATAAAGAGATGTCATTAAGAATAGGCACAATTTTGGATCGCAGTTTGTATGTATGTAGGTATGTGTTTGCACCAATAATTTGTGACCAGCATAGATCCAGTTTGCATATCACTTGTCATGAAAGATTTGACAAACTACCTCAGTATCAAACCTTTGTTAAATCCTCTTCAGTAGCTGATATGAAGCCAGATGAAAAAGACCAAATCCCACATTAAGATGGGAAATGATGTCCATCTTCAAACAAGAAACATGGTTGCAAAATATTCTATTCCCCTGCAGGACATAATTGAGGGTGATATTATCAGCACTGGATACCATTCCTTGGTAAAACAGTTTCAAGCTTAGACTGAGAATGTGAAGAGATCAACTGTTCCAAAAATTAAGAGGAGGGATCCTCCATCTAATAAATGTGATACAGATGAAGGTTCTCCTGAAGTTAGAGGGAACATTCAAGACACACATGGGTGCATCCAGTTGGAATTGCAACACATGTCGCTAACTGAAACAGCATAAAGCCAAAAAGCAACACAGCAAAAAATTAAGAGGATGCATGGGGAAGGAAAATTGAATGTAGCAGAAATACAAACAGATAAATGTTCATACTATTCACAGAGAAAGGATATTAACAAGGGCACTTCCATGGTGAAACTCTGAGGTCCATTGTGGTTTCAAAAGTTGGCATGGCTGTTCATGTTCAGGAACATACTGGCATTGCACTGAAGGACCTTACTCACCAGTGTGGAAAAAAAAAAAAAAAGGAAGCCGACTCTTAGACTTCCTAAAAGAACCAGCAAGTTCAACAGGCTTTCTTAAAGGTGCAGCTTTCCAGAGGACAGATAGGTGGCATCTCAGAAGACACTGGCTACACATGGTGCTGCTTCTGCTTGCATATTTTGGTGAACACGAGGATAAAATCTTTCACTTATTTGAGGAAACATGCCTTGCTATAGATGTAACACTGGAGTGGCTTCCTGTTACATCCTGCATTATTGTCTATAGTGCGTAAGAATTTATTTATTGTAGTTGAGGCTATGTCTCTTTTGTGGGGTGTGATTTATTTTTCTTTGTTACTTATTATTACCTATTCCTGTAAACGGCAAAAGTGACTTTACACTGTTGGGCCCTTGAGTAAGTCCCTTAAACTGCAATTGCTTCGTCCTGGGTATGACGTTAATCTGCATCCAGCCCTGTCCTCTACCTTACAGGGAAAACTAGGGGGTTGATGGTAGGCTTGGCTTGGCACTCTATTCACCTTTTAAATAAAAAAAAAAAAAAAACCTCACACTGTTCCAGTGTGGTGCTGAGGTGTCTTTCGCTGCACATGAGTCCCAATCAAGGTGGTTCGGCATGTGGTGGGTGTACACGCTATCAGCGCATGCACAGTGCTTCAGCCCCCCCCCCCCTTTCCAGTTTTGCAGTTAGCATAAAACAACTAGAAAAAAAAATGGAATTCTAGGTTAGCTGGACAATTTAAGCAAGTACATCAAGTTTGTCCAACAGTAATGTCTTATCACTTATTGGATAAAGAGGACTTTTTAATTGTTATCCATTGGATTCTCTTATTACATGGGAAAACTGTATTTGAAGATAGAATTCTGTTATTTGTTTGTAAAAAATCTATAAATTAATATTTTTGTATATTTTTTCTAGGAACTTCCTTTATAAGATATTTATGTTTAGCACAAACCAACACATTGTAAATGACTGCATTACCACTTTCATCTCTGCCCTTTGTATGATATTCGGAAGCTTCTACATTTTTAACATTCATTATTCAGTAAAACTGGCATCAACACTTGAGTTTCTGCAAAGGTATATTTTAAGCATCTTTGCTAAAAGCATAAAATACTAAAAGATGGAAACGATGTGATCTGTGAAATTTTATAATCCCAATTTTAAGATGAAGATGAATATGATTTGGTGCTACAACTGACTTATTTTTTATTGTCTTAAAAGGTGTTTCTTTGGCATTAATCCCAAGAAAGGGACCAAGGTGGAGTTGAAAAAGAAAACACGTCTGCCTGTGAACCCCAGAGTATGCACATTAATTTCTAACCTTGCAAATTTCGAATGAAAATACGTGTAAGTACAATGTATTACTGCTACCTTTTTTACGATTATTATGTGAAAACTGGGTCTTGTTCACTAATTTTGTACATACACAAAGGCAAATACTTGAGAAATCTGGATATTTACAATTAACCTGGATACGTGGGAATTAAAATAAAATTATACCCTTAACATCCCAATAGATGGAGCGTACTTAGGGAAATATTTCAGACACCCACGCATACACCATTGTGTCAAATTGAGTTTAGTTGTTACAAACAAAACTTGAGAGATTTAAATAATAATTTGATCTGCTCTGCTAAGCATATACTGTAGCTTAAAAGCAAGTTATCTGCATTATATATACAGTGATCCCTCGCTATATCGCGCTTCGCCTTTCGCGGCTTCACTCCATCGCGGATTTTATATGTAAGCATATTTAAATATATATCGCGGATTTTTCGCTGCTTCGCGGGTTTCTGTGGACAATAGGTCTTTTAATTTCTGGTACATGCTTCCTCAGTTGGTTTGCCCAGTTGATTTCATACAAGGGACGCTATTGGCAGATGGCTGAAAAGCTATCCAGCTAACTTTCTCTCTCTCTCTCTCTCTCTCTCTCTCTCTCTTGCGCTGACGTAGGGGGGTGTGAGCAGGGGGGCTGTGTGCAGCTGCTTCCTGAAGGACAGGCTGCACGGAGCTTCGCATACTTAAAAGCTCAAAGGGCACGTATTGATTTTTTTTATCTGTCTCTCGCTATCTCTCTCTCTCTCTCTCTCTCTCTCTCTCTCTCTCCTGCTCCTGACAGAGGGGGGTGTGAGCTGCCGCCTTCAACAGCTTTGTACCGGCGGTGCTTCGCATACTTAAAAGCCGTATTGATTTTTTTTTTGACTGCTTGCTTTGCACTCCTTTGAAAAGGAAGATATGTTTGCATTCTTTTAATTGTGAGACAGAACTGTCATCTCTGTCTTGTCATGGAGCACAGTTTAAACTTTTGAAAAAGAGACAAATGTTTGTTTGCAGTGTTTGAATAACGTTCCTGTCTCTCTACAACCTCCTGTGTTTCTGCGCAAATCTGTGACCCAAGCATGACATTCTAAAAATAACCATATAAACGTATGGTTTCTACTTCGCGGATTTTCCTACTTCGCGGGTGGCTCTGGAACGCAACCCCCGCGATGGAGGAGGGATTACTGTAATGTAGTCTTTGGTTTCAAGGATTTAAAAAATGCATACATACAATACAAGTTTGTAAGTGTGACATCCTCTATGCGTATGATAGAGACGTGTGTGAATTCAAACAAAAGGAGTTCTTAGGTTTATCTTAAGTTAAAAGGTATTATTACTAAAAATTTGTTGGATTCATATGAATACCATTTATTAATATAATCTACGTGCAGTTGCCCTCTGGGTAATTTCCTTAAATAATCTGTATACTGTTAAATGATGACTGCTTTTTTTATGTTTGTTTACATCAGGCACTTTATCATCTTGGTTAATGCCATCACTGCCCAATTCCAATTGCGAGAGACTGCCACACATTGAATTTTCCTTAAAGACCACACTACACTAAAAGACGTGGTATAAAATGACTGAAACTGACATGCTGACATATTTGTTACCTTTTTCACATTTTTGTAAGAGAAGAAGCACTTCAAACTGTTGGTGTAATTTTACATTTAAAGGACACTAACTGTCATTTATATTAATATTTCAGTTCAGTAAAATTTAACATTGTTTTTTAAATAATTATTTAGTAAACTACAAACAAGGTTAAGAAAAATATTAGATAGGAGAAAAAAAAAATTGTAGGCGGGGGCATAATCAAAATGACTACACATTTGTGTTCTCTCACAAAAGTACTTCCTGTCTAATATGGTGGACATGAAGATTAAAAATATTACAAGAAGGGCCATTAGTCTTGTCCATTGTGAGGGATGGACATCTAGACAAAGCTCCATTAGCAGTGGTGTTCTTTTACCTTTTTATTTACATCACCCCAAGGTATCCTGTACTTACTCAACCCGAGTGGATTTAATTACATTATATGCAAGTATATTTAAGCATGAGAAGCAAACAAAGAGCTTACAAAGAAAAGGAAAAGGATAAGGCAACTGAAGTTTCATCAGTCTAAACCAGGGGTGGGCAAACTATGGTCTGCGGGCCGCATCCGGCCCATTGGTCTTTTTAATCCGGCCTGCCGAAGATTGGTACAAAATTGCCCAAATCAAATCATATCATAATTATGACTGCATTCATTTGACCTTGTACTGTAATGCCTGGCGTTCCACCAGGTGGCGCATTAGGCGCAGTGATACATTGACTTGATTTTGCGATGCCCGGGTTACTCTCTGTTATTACTCTGCTACTGCTCACACAGGACTCTGAAACAGCACCACAGGAGTTGCAGTTGGAACTGATTGATCTCCAATGTGACACCGTCTTAAAGGAGAAGTTCAACTCTCTGAAACTGGATGAGTTTTATGCTTCATTAAGCGCAGCCAAATTTCCAAACATCCAGAAGATGGCACAGAGGATGCTGGTGTTGTTTGGCTCTACGTGTGTGTGTGAACAGACTTAGTGTGATGAACACCAACAAAGCACCCCACAGATCCCAGTTGAGTGATGAACACCTCAGATCTGTTCTGAGAATTGCCACAACAAAACTAACACCAGACTTCGATGCACTGGCAAAAAAGGGTGATCAACAACACTGTTCCCACTAAAAGTTAATGTAAATATTAACACTGTAATGCCTTTTTATGTTTATGTTTGATATGTATGCATCTAGTGCTGGCCCGGCCCGTCTGTCAAATTTTAAAAGTCAATGTGGCCCCTGAGCCAAAAGGTTTGCCCACCCCTGGTCTAAACTGACCTCAAGTTCACAGTGCAGCCTGCCAGAGACTAACCAGAACAGAGAGGCAAAGGAACAGATCTACCATGACCTGATGCAAAATTGGCACCAGCCAAGAGTGAAAGTGGGAGCAAAACTGCGAGTGAGGCGGGCAAAGAGAATTCATCAATTCCAAGACGATTATTGGAACTGAGCATGGCCTCTTTATCCCGACTGACAACTACAGTTAATACCCCATTGAGTCAGCAGCATCAACCCCAACTGGCCTTACAACTCTGCCTACAGAACATGGAGAAGACAGAAACGAACTGTTCAAGATGAAGAATGATCACTGCACTCAAATGTGTGTCTTGAATGTATAAAGTGGGATATAAGGAGTATAAAAAAAAAAGAAATAAAGGAGCTAAACAAGAAAAATGAGAAAGCAGCTTCAGGATATTAAAGTTCTGGAGAAACATTTAAGTACTAACTTTACTGCAACCTTTAAAAAAATTCTAGAAAAAATTGATGAAAAAATACAAGCAAATATGAAAAATTTTGACAGTGAAATTAGAGTACTTGGTGTTCAGCTTGAAGATGTAAAGCAAACATTTATGACTAGTATTGAAATAGTTGAACAATTGATATCCACCGCTGATGAAAAAGCAATGGCTGCAAAATAATAATGCAAAGTACTCTGTGACAAACTGGCTGCGCTGGAAGATAGATACAGAAGGAACAACATCAGAATCAAAGGTCTCCCTGAAAACCGTGAAAGTCCAAACCCAGTGAAATTCACAGCTGAACTGTTCTCTAAACTAACTGGAGAGGACTTCCAATTGGATGCTGAGACTTCAGTAGCTTACCGTATAAATGGATTGAATGCCTCAAAATTAAGAAGCCTGATTGTCCGTTTTGACAAACTACAGGTTAACGAAAACTTGATGTTGCTTCTCAGACTGAAAATGATTATATTTGGAAACAAACGCATTCATATTTTCCCAGATTTAATTCCTTTAACAGCTGCTAAACAAGCCATATTCTACCATATTAAACATCCTCTGGTTTCCTGCCAAATTGAAAGTGTTTATTGAAGATCAGTTTGACATTTGCAGTTATCTAGATGAAGCAGAGGGTGGCACGGTGGCGCAGTGGTAGCGCTGCTGCCTCGCAGTTAGGAGACCTGGGTTCGCTTCCCGGGTCCACCCTGCGTGGAGTTTGCATGTTCTCCCCGTGTCTGCGTGGGTTTCCTCCGGGCGCTCCGGTTTCCTCCCACGGTCCAAAGACATGCAGGTTAGGTGGATTGGTGATTCTAAATTGGCCCTAGTACGTGCTTGGTGTGTGGGTGTGTTTGTGTGTGTCCTGCGGTGGGCTGGCACTCTGCCCGGGATTGGTTCCCGGCCTTGTGCCCTGTGTTGGCTGGGATTGGCTCCAGCAGACCCCGTGACCCTGTGTTCGGATTCAGTGGGTTGGAAAATGGATGGATGGATGGATAGATGAAGCAAAAAAGGAGCTAAGAAGATTGATCCCGACATCCTTTTGAAACATAATCATGATTCATATCGTGTCCTGCCAATGCAAAGAAGATTCTGCTTGCAACTTGGTCCATTTGTAAGGCGACATTTGCCGTAACTTTGCATTCAATTTCCTTTTCAGCCACTTTTTTTTTTGTTAAACTACAATTAATATATTGAAATTTCTTCCACTGAGTATTTGTACATTTTGGTAACCACAAAGTAACTATCGGGAATGTACTATCATACATTATCTCAGTCTCCATGGAAACTGTTTTAACATCATTTCATAGGTTTATTGTATTGGGGCTGTACTGTCATAAGATATCTCAATTTTAATCTTTTCTATGCCACTTCTACACCACTGCTGGAGGATTCGTCTTGTACTGGACGTGCTCTGTCTCTTAGCATGCCAGAGGATCGGGACTTCGTGAAGTGTGGTCTAGCATCATTTGGGAGGCAAAATATTGAACTGGAAAAATTTTTCAATCCAACTATACAAAGAAAACTTGGGGTGTGAGAATCTTAATACACAGAACAA
Organism: Erpetoichthys calabaricus; assembly: GCF_900747795.2. NCBI lineage: Eukaryota > Metazoa > Chordata > Cladistia > Polypteriformes > Polypteridae > Erpetoichthys > Erpetoichthys calabaricus. The sequence goes on from NC_041398.2 coordinate 153,004,245, forward strand.
TTTCATTTCTAGTATCTGAAATACTATGTGATCCTGAAGGACGATATGTCACAGTGATGGGTAATTTATTTAATTCTAAAGTCATTTTGATAAATAAATACCTAATGTGTATGATAGAGATTTCATCCAAAATGTATTTGCATCTATTCCCAATGTGAATACTCCTAAAATTATAATGGCTGGAGACTAATTGTGCATAAAATCCAGACCTGGATAGGTCTTCAGCTACAGTGGCTATAACATCTAATAGTGCAAAAATAATTACAGTGTATAATGGATGATAACTTATCAGACCCATGGACCAGTAAAGTCTCACCAGTACATTATTGTTACTTAATAATTGATTATTACTTCAGAATAATAATTGGGTGTCTGAATTAATCAGCAAAATTACCAGAACAGATCAAGAATATGCCAGCTGTCAAAATGAGGCACTTAATAGGAAAAGACATGGACTTGGGACATCTAAAGAAATGTAATAACTCATCTTTAAATTGCAACATCATTACTATGAATATGGACAGAAGGCTAATAAGATCTTAGCTCAATAAAACCACAAGTTGGAAGTCTGCAATGCAATAACATTGCTTTACCATCACAGACAGAGATAAGATAATTGACCATAAAAATAGAACCCACACATTTAGAGAGTGCTATAAGTCCTTATTTTCTACTCATTTTAAATAAGATAAGACACAATCTAATGAGTTTTTTTGATGCATTACAGATACCACAGCTAGATACTCTTAGCTCAGATGAACCGGATAAACCTCTGAAACTCTCAGAATTACTAGACACTTTAAACTCACTTCAAAGTGGGAAAGCAGCAGGACCTGATGGCTACCCAGTGGAATTTTAATAAAAATTTTCAAATAAGTTAGATCCTCTATTATTAGGAAGAGTAAATGGGGAAAAATGAAAAAGCAGATGCTCTAAACTTGAATTTTATCAAGGTCTTGCAATGTGAGGAAGTGGATAACCTCCCAACAGTAATGGTGACTACTAAGGAGGTACTGAATGATTTGGAAATTGCAGAAGGAAAAGTGCTACTCAGATTAAATAGGGTGAAAATAAAAACAAATCACCAGGACCAGATAATATTTATCCTCAAATACTTGAGGTTAGTGAGTACATATACATATATATATATCCTTGACGCATATTTTAGGAAGTCACTGCACATCAGGGAAATTCTGATGGGCTGAAAAATGGACAATATTATTCCATTATATAAAAACATGACTGGAGTGTTTAAAATTATGAAGAAAGTTAGTGGATCATGACTGTTAGTTTAAAATGAGTTCATTAAGAACACGGGGAAACAGTTGGAAACTTGTTCAGGGTAAGTTTCACATAAACATTAGTAACTGTTTCATCACACGAAAAACCATAGAAACAGAATATGTTACCACGTGGTGTAGTAGACACTTTAGGTGCTATCAAAAGACTGTTATTTTCGAAGAATTAAGTGGATAGGACTGGTGAGCTTTGTTGGACAGAATGGCCTGTTCTTGTCTAAATTGCTCTAATGAAGTACAGTGGATTCCAGAGCAAAGAAAATTCAGATTTATTTAACTTTCAATCCAGTTAAATTTACTCTAATTATGGGTTTGCATATTTAAAACCAAGAAAAGAATACTACAAGCTAATACAATATTTACTCAAATAAGCAACGTACTGCATGTGTTACTAATTAAATCTAAAGTAATAAAAGCACTAAAACCTAAACACAGGTAATGGCAAAGTAAATTACAGTCCCACGGTTTTTCTTTCTATCTCTAAATTAATTACAAAATCCAAATCCTTCTCCTCCTAAAAATTTGATCCTGACCTTACCTTACTTTCTAAACCCTGTGAATAAATTAGGCCAGGTTATAGTTTCCACTTCCTCTGGCTGTGTTCCACTTCCCCTCAAAACTGACACTGGTACTCCTGCTCCTGCTCTTAAGAAACCTGGTCTTGGTTCATCCATTTTTAACAACTACAGGGCTATTTCCAGTCTGCCCATCCTAGCAGAGGTGCTGGCGAGGGTGGTTGCTGCACAAGAAATTAAATGTAAATCTTTAAGAGCCTTTCCAATGAGGTCTTTGCATGCTGCACTTTGACCATTCCTCTGACAGCCACGGATGATTTCTTTTGGTTTACCAAAGCTGGTGTGCTCACTATTGTTCTCTTTAGTATTTCTTTTGATATAACAACTCATAATGTACTTTACCATCTCTCTTCATTTGGCATAATTGGATCTTTTCTTTCCTGGTTCTCATCCTAATTTACCAAGAAACTGCATTTTATTGAAATTGAAAAACACAAATCACCTTCACCCTTTAATTATCAAGGCAAATGCTGAAGCACTGGTTCATGCTTTAATTACTTTCCAACTCGATTACTGTAATTCTCTCTTTGCTGGTGTTCTAGTTAAAACATTCAATAGCCTACAGTATACTCAGAACTAAATTAGAATAGAATGAATATGGCAATGATAAAGGCATTTTTTGCCTTGAAAGAGCAGAGTGATTTTGTCTTTATCAACAAAGCAAGATTTTTAAATAATAACCAAAATACCTGCAATTCCTCACTGACGTGTGTGGTATATTTGAAGAATTACACATGGAATGAATTGCTATGAATTCTCTCCTGCGAGTAGGGTATCCTGTTAGCATGAACTGAGCACCTATTCCTTTGAAACTCTTTGCACTTGCCCAGTTTTCTAGATACCAAGTATAATAATTCGGTTGGCCTTCTTAAAAGGGATATTGGAGTTTGTACATTAAATTCAAAACTTTTGAGGTTTAAATATGTTTGACTCGTCAACTCACATTATTACAACGACTCAGCATTATGCATTAAAACAATAACGACTCGGCATTACAAAACAAAAGACACTGATGGAGAGATGCAAAGGAATTTAAGGTGGGAATTTAAGTTTTTTTGTAGGCTTCACGGATTCTAGTGTTAACCAGCTATACGCCATTCCTATTTTCAGATCACTAAAATGGTTTCCTGTAGTGGCAGATATGTTCTAATCCTTAATTCATGCCTACAGAAAAGTCAATGGATCAGTACCTATATATGTTGTGGACCACTAGGGGCGCACCAGCCGCCCTAACCCTGACACAGACAGACGTGGGACTCAAGTGCAAACACACTCTTTTATTTTTTCTTTTCCCTGTGGGAAACACCTTCATCTTCTCCCACCCAACTCTGACTGCTGGCTCCTTTTATAAGGCACCCGGAAGTGCTCCAGGTGCTTGTTGAGCTACTTCCGGCAGCATTTCCAGATAGGGAGGAAGTGATGCAATTAAGGGCTCAGCAGCAACTCAACCCCCACTCATAAACATCTGTTACATGTCTAGCAAGTTATTTTTTTTATCTTAATTGTGTTATTAGACAAGTGAGCTTCTTACATGTGTCTAACAACTTCAACACTATTTAAAAAAGGAAAAAATAAACAGAGATTTGATGCACAAGATTTGATGATAAAAAGAGCCAGGAATAGTATGCAAACTTGAGAGCTTACCATAATTATTTACTGTGTAAGGATTGAACAGACTCTTTCTTGATATAGATAATTAGAATTAGAATTAAATTGTAAAGGCTCAGGTCTCATACCATTAATGGCCCCTAACAACAATGCAGACTCCACACATTTAGATTTAATTATAACTTAAACCACTAAGAATTTGATTTCAAATGAAATGTGCTACTATGAAAGAAAATTATGAATTTAGGACCACTGTCTTTAGAATCTATAAAATGACTGAAATTAAAAAAATAATTTTAAAATAAACTTTAACACAAACATGTGGCCCCGTTTTCAAACGTAAATAAACTTAAGGCAAAGTGCACATAATATTATAGAAAATTATTAGATTTTTTGCTAGTAAAATAAATACGACTTCTACTTACCGAACATACAAAACAAGTGTCATGCCAAGTGTATCCTAAAGCTTCCAAAAACTTGTCTCCAGCTTCAATTGGGAAGTCACAGCCATGACAGTTAGTGCCAAATAAATTGTAATAATCTGATAGAGAAAAAACAAGTTATACTTTTATTCAGTCCAACTTAAATAGAAATTATTAAAGCAATATTTGTTTATTCTTTCATAAAAAAAAATTAGGAAAGATAAAAAATTTATTTAATGGAATGAAATTCCAAAAAAACACTATTCTACAGACAATAATTACAATCTTCAATTAAGAGGTCCTGAATTGTTTTTATACTAATCCACAGAAAATTACGTTTGATAGTAATCTAATCTATTGTCATAATAATTTTTCCTGCTGTTCTCAGCACAAGAAATATAACAGTACTAAGGCTCTTTCTCAATATACAAGTAAAAACGAACAGACCACTGCAAATGCTCTATTTTCATGCTGTTCATACTTTTGAACTACACTCTGCAATTAATTTATAATATTGCAGAATCATAGTTATGACTAAGATAAATTATTACACAACAAAACTCAATTTTTATTATATATTGTCCTGGCTAAGCATAAAGTTGTAAAATAATTTGCCATGCTTTTTCTTTGTATAAACTATTAAAGATTATACCCCAAAAAAGTACATTGCCATTGCAGAATTCCTAGGATAAATGTAACTATTGCAGGAGTCAGAACACATTGAGCCTTCAGACTCTGCAATGGTCTACTGCAGCCTTGTGATCTTAAATAACAGACTGTATTCTACCCCAACTGTTATTGTTCAATGGCTGCGACTCAAAAATCCTAGTATTGGGACATCTGAAAAACTGATTAATATAAAATAGATCTAAATCAACTGTGGCCAAAAAGTAGATCGCATAATTAGGCCAAGAATTAAATGGTTAGTAATGAGTCAAATAAAATAAAATAAATAAAACTACTGCAGTTTAAAATGCTGTTTGTCAAACATTCAGTCATGGGGATAAACAGCTGCTTTGTCTAACAATATTTTTCCAAGTACTCTTTCTAATCTCTGTATCCTTACTGGAACCTGTCTAGGAAATTTGACACAATTCCCTTAGCTAGACAGCACTGAATGCTTTCACATTCCTTCATGAATCAAGAAATATTGGTTGAAGAGGTGGCCTTGGAATAATTTTATGTTCATAACTGCACATCCCTTGTAAAAATATAGGAGATTTCAGATTTACTGAGGTGCTCAAATTAGATATTGAAGCAGAATCTAGTTTAATTACAATACTAATTTTTAAACCATCTGCTCTCATTCGCTATTCATGGCTGAAAACAGAAGTGAAAGACAAACTTGATTACAGCAACAGACCATTATGGATATCAGATGAATGTGCCACTCTGATGGCAAATTATAGTGTAACCAGACTTTCCCAAACCAGGACACCTCTCTAGCAAGTATGCCCATGCATAAAGCCCAGCAATATTTGTTTGATGCCAGCTTTATCTCATTATCAACACCAAGGGTTCATGTCAGGGGGAAAACACTTTCACAAAAGAAAATATATTATTCCATACTGTGCTTGAAGTGGAAACAAATAAATGGCAGTACTGCCCGTTTTTCTCTGCTTCTGGATTGTCTTGGCAATGCTGTTCAAATTTAAAACAAGTTCTGAATTGAGCTTTCCCAATCAAAATTTTGCCTACGCTATTATACGCATATAGAACTGGGATCTAGGGTGCCAGCTTTGGAGTTTTTCAAGTGCTGTTCTAAATATATCGTGAGGATGTTTGTTTTGGCAGGCCAACGTTTTATTAAGACAAGGGCATTTTGATATTCTTCAGGTACTAGTCGGGACACATTGCCTGAAAATGGAGACTGTCCCTATCACCCAAGTAAATTATAGTGACAGTGAAATACTGATTCATTATTATGTGCAGATAATTAAGCTGTGAGCTTGATTTAGTGTAAGGTAAATAGTACCCACTAAATGTTTACTTGCTCTTTGCACAATGGCTTACATGCCACAAAACTGAAAGGTAAACTTTCACTTCTGGGTGTACTTCTTCATATGTAGATAACCCTTTGTTATCCTTACTTGCATTTTATACTTTTATGGTTAGTACAATCATTTAACTTGTGACAATGACTGAACCCAATATGAGAAAACTGAGAAGCAGCCATTACTTTAAGAAGGGAATTTCTAAACTTTTGTGCCAGAAAGAGTAATTTTTCTTCCTATAAAGTTGCAAAGAAAAAGACTGCACTCTGATGCCAGAAAATTCCACCACTTTAAGTCAGAACAGCAGCAGCAACAACTCCACGAAACACTGGACACCATTCTTAAAGACTTGGTATTGTAAAACTGTTTACCTGTGGCAACATACATTAGAACTCTAAATAGCAAGTAAACAAATAGCCTCTTCTGTGTTATATATTTGTCTGTCTTGCATCCGGTCGTCCATGTCAATATATATGCAGTTATCGTATTTCTATAATCCTTATCAATAAATTATATTATTTGGTTTTTTAATAATTTTTAGAATTCTCATTTTAACTTTGGTTGAAATCTTACCAACTAGTTGCAAATTTATAGAGTGATAAATGCATATTATGCTAAAAGAATATAACAATATAAATAAATCAAATTAATACTTTTAGATATTAATCAAGAACTATGCACTCACACTTTCAATTTTATGTTAGTAACAAAAGGCCAAAATGCTTATGTGCACAATATACTGTATGTCACATCATTTAGTAACCCAAGATAGAATTTACCTTTTTCACAGTATGGCTCACCATCCTCCAAGTGAAACACATTGTTGCGAATTGGTTGATGACAAGCTGCACACAGGAAACAATAAACATGCCATGTCTGCTTTAAAGCGTTGATTACCTCCTGTAAAGCAAGTTATAAACTGATTACATGTAATGTCACATTTGTATTATCTTCTGAAATGGCAGTGAAAGTCCACCAAAGGGCAGGTGTATAATTTCAATACACTGTATAACATAACATGATTAACAGTAAAAGGGATTATGTGTTGTCTTGAGAATGCTATGTATGTTCATTAAAATGACATTGATTTTCTTTTGTAAATAAGAAAGTAATTGGTCTTAGAATGATCTGCTAATTCATTGATAAACTCGTGTATTGTGAATTTACAGTGTTATTTCCTTATTAAAACATGTGGTCTTGGGAGGAATATGGGAGGAAAGGGATGGATATACCAGCATGGGAGAAATAAATGAATACCACTGATATTATTATATTAATGATGTAATGTATTACTACTATATTTTATTACACAAAATGGATTTAAATTACATACCCTGTTGCCAAGTTTTACTTCTGTCTGGTTTAGATATAAAGGACTGTTTCTCAAAAGTCATGATATGTGCCTACTGACTACAGAAAAACCATCAATTCATCCATAAGTTGCTCAAAACCACTCAGTCCAAATCAGAGGCAAGAGACCAAAAAAAAACTGACATTTTGAACGTTCTAAACCCTTTATTATCCCAGATTGTGGAAAAGCATTTTCTAATTAAATCAATAAGAGAAGTCAATATAAAACATCACCAGTATAACACAGTAGTCCAATATGAAAAAGGAACCCTTTGACCTAAAGATGAAATCCTTATTGGTACATTATAAACAAAATCTAACTTTATTTAAGACCTCATACGTTAATTAAAATGATTCAAACAAATGTTGAAAATTGTATATAATTGTTTCTTTTTCCTTAATTAGCAGCCAAACAATAATGAGATACAAAATGAACAAAAACATGACCAGCAAACTGTGACAACCACACAATATCTGAAAATAAAGAAAGGTGCAAGTCTCAGGAATGTTGATTTGCTCAGGTCCCCAAAACATTTTAACAGTGCTCTTAGGAAAGTAAAAAAAAAATCAACAATTTTGAAAATGTATGCTATTGCACAATGAGAGCAGCAACAAGCCATGGAAGTAAAGAATGGGTTTAATTAATAACAAGACTTAGTGCCTAATTAAGGAACTGGTTGGAGTGAAATTGGTTGGAGTTTGAGGACCTGACTTAGTTGGTCTTTTGTTGGCTCACTCACTTCACATTTCAATTCTATTTAAGGAAAGAAATGAAGCAATTCAGAAGAACAATGAAGAAATTCTGGGGAACAAATCTAAAAAAACAAGTCAATTAAAATTAATTCAAAAGAAGGTTATTAGCAGCAGAAACAGGTCACTAATTAAGAAAAGGGTTAGAATAAAAACCCTTTCATCCACTGTGGCCCTCCAGGATTGACGTTTTAGATCCCTGATCTATCCTGTACATCATACTTCGATAAAAAAAAATAAAAATCATACCCCAAGAATCTTCCTCTGGCAATGGCCACAAGTAGGGGCAAAAAACTGTTCATAGCAGTGTTCACAGTAGACCGAACCTTTTTCTTCAACAAAACCAATATCTGCCAAGGAGGTTTTACAATGGGCACAGTTGAATTCCTCTGGATGCCAAGATTTTCCCAACGCTAAAAGAAATGGACCTCTGTAATTGAAATATTAAAACTGAAAGTTATTAAACAAAACATTTAGGGTGATCCATTCTAAGTAAAAGGTTTGTAATATATCTGTTAAGAATGATAATACATAAGTTAAAATACAATAAAATAAAAAACATTCTCACACCCCCTTAATTCAATTTAGGGTTGCAGAGGTCAGGAGTCTACCAGGCAGCTTTAGTCACAAGGGATGACTCATAGTCATAGTTGTAGAAATGTAGAAATGATTCACCCAAACACCCACGCTACAGTCACACATGGACAATTTGGGAATTGATTATTTACCTATCCAGCATATTTGGAAGGAGTTTGGAAGAAAACAGGTGCAACTAGTGCAAAAAACACACACACACACACACATATAAATATAAAACAATTTTATTACAAGTTAGGTAGTATCACAAAGAACCATTTTAAAAACAATTACAAAATGGAATGGATGATTTTCTGCCCGTTGTGCAGTGCAGCCACAGAAAGCTTAAACAACTCGACACATCCACATAAAAACAAGAGTGAGTTTTCCTGAAGGCATTTACTGGACGTACCTCGTTGTATAAAGTCGAGTGATTTCCAGGGTTGATTCATAACAAGAGATGCATGTAGATAGAGATTCAGAATGCTGTGTACTACAACTAACCAGAGCCAGGGGTTTATATACCTTAAAGATATGTTTTGGACGTGACCAAAATAAGAGATAAAGGGGGTGCCTATACAAGACACAAGGTGTGCATTATATTTAAATGTTCATTATGGGACCTACGTGCTTTACATGAGCTTTATGGACATTTATAACATGACTGTGAGTATGGGGCATGACAAACATATTTGTTCATTAATGACAAGACAAAGGGGGAGCACAGTTCAACAAATAACAGTAACAGCATGTGGGGCAGAATACTCCCCATCTGATATAACAACATTATATACATATAAACAAACATTGTGTTTAGACAGTCTTAACTTCTATTTTTTTGTATAGTACCATCACTGTTAGTGAATACCAAGGTAACTAATTCCTTAGCCCATTCGTTGTGTGATAACTTCAGCAAAATAGATAGATAGAATGTTAGGGCCTCTTTGTAACCTAAAACGGGCACATTTTGCAACCTGTAGGGCACTTTTGTAACCTTAGGGAACTTTTGTAGCTCAGCATAGGGAAAATTTGTAACTTTCAGGGAACTTTTGTAACATGAGTCAGGCACTTTTGTAACATGCCAAAAAAGGGTATTTTGTATCCTGAAATGGTGACATTTAATCAACTGTTTAGCTGTACAGGTTTGTTGTCAGCCCCCCTCCTAACACTCCTATACATTTATTTTAAACCCATTGACCCCACAGTACGCTGCAGCTCCCAATGCCCTCTTACTGGACAAAGATATCTCATATAATGAATGGACTGGTGCCATTAATAAACCTTAAGGATGAATTCACCCAGCATAGCATTAGGTTAAAGCGCTCTGATAACTGGCAATATGTATTTTGATTTATTTTTTTCATCCTACTCTTAGTATTTCTATTTGATGTATTCTGTATGCCTGTACAGTGCTCTATATGATGTTTGTTCATTTAAAGTTTGAATAATTTTGGTTTTTTTTGCTCACATTAGTCACTTAGGTCTGCAGTGTAGTTGTACTCAGTCCTGTATTGTTGCTGCATGTTTATTCAGAAGTAGATCATAAATTTTAATCTTTTTTGACGTATTATAAGGCATAGTGACAGTAGATTAAATGACAGAACTGCACAGGGTTGCCCAGCTGACATTGGACTGCAAGAAGCAAGCCCCCTGTGAGAGTGGAAGCAGGCATGATGAGGGTCTCACTACCAACTGAACATTTTTACATGCAAATACACAAGGCGAGAAAGTGCCTGTTCACAATTATTGGGGAGATGAGGTCTGGGCGGTCGGAAAGGTAGAGGTGCAACCCAGCTATTTGCTTCATCGCTGCCAAGTTCTTTTCCACAATTTTTAAAAAATTCTTGGTCTTAATAGAGAGGGCACACGTATTGTCATCTTTAGTTTTCTTAAACACTGACTTGTCCAGTACATCATCATGTACTTCATTCATAGAGACAGATTTGATTAAGAGGTTCCTGGTGTTGGCTCTCCACTGTAAGTCACCCTCTCTTTCAAGTGAAATTGGCTGTAGCAAGGCATGAAAAGTGAAGGCTGCCATTTTCCAGCACATTTGTCTTGAAAGTATTTCTGAGGCAAACTTCAACTACAAGGACCCAGCCTAGGTCATGTATTTGAACAAAGGGTGCATTGTAAGGGCCATTAATTTACTGCCTCACTTTGTGCAATCAGATGATTTATCTTCCATGCAACAGCAGAATGCGGGCATTAGCATCTAATTTGGGTGTGTAGGCTGCCACAAACTTGAAGTGAGGATGGTGAAGTGATGTTGGTATTTCGGAGTGATTGTTCAAACTTTCATTGCATTCAATAAGTGGAGGTAGGGCTATGCTTGCTCCTCCATTCACAGCCTCTATTTGGAAACAAATTGCTCTTCTTCCAGTTGTCTCCATGACTCCAGCACAGGTTCATAGAAAGTATGTAAATCAACTGTGGTGGATTTTAAGCACATCAAAGAACTCAGATCTCACCAATGAGCAGTTGCTCTGATCGTCCAGAATGGCATACATTTTAACTGCCTTCTTAGGCAGTCCTTGTGGATACACTTTAACAAGACATATCTTGAGCATGAGCATGCCTGAAGACCCTGGCTGCATACTTCAGTGCAGTGAGAAAAAACTGCAGGTGAGTTGCTGTGGTTTTCCTCTTCAGTCGCCTCATGTTTGGACTCCTGTGCATTGGGTTTTGATGACCAGGCTGCAGGACCTGAATGCACAATTTTTTGCTAAGTGAGAAGAGGAAGTGCAGCATGGAAAATATGTGATTCTCTTTTAGGTAAGTCTTGCATTCCTCTATGGGCTTTTCTCTGAAACCTCTACATTTTGCCAGGGGATGAGGTGTGTTGTGGATGGGTCAGTGCTTCTGAAGTCCCTCCCTTTTTGCTGATTAAATGTACTGGAGATTACAGGTGGGACAACATCTATTTTGTGGAAAGATGTTTATTGCCATGAGAAACACCACTATCATACCTTTTTTTAAGCCATGAAAGACAACAATCTAAATTGAAAAATGGCACAGTAATAATAAACGTTACTACGTTTCTGCCTGTCACAACGCCGAGATGATTAACAATGATGTTGTGGAGATTCTGCTCTTCGACTCTCAGCGTGAATTCTGTCTTTCAACTTGGTTGCCATGAGGTCTTTCCTTTGATCCATGGCATAAACATCTCTTTACTTAGCAATGTGGAATTGCCCTTTTACAAAATTGCCATAGGATGTTTCTTCAATTTACTTAGCTGTCTCAGAGATTCTCTTGCAGTGTGTCCCAAAACGTGGATTCGCCTTTTTACTTTTTTTCCCACTCCATGCCGTTGTACAGCACGGCCACAGAGAGCTTACATAACTTGACACATCCACATAAAAATGACAAGGGTGAGACTTTTTGAAGGCTTTTACTGGATGTACCTCGCTGTAAAAAGGAAAGAGATTTCCAGGGTCAGATCGTGACAAGAGATGCACATAGACAGAGATTCAAATTGTTGTGTACCACAACTAACCAGGCCCAGGAGTTTGTGTAATTTAAAGATACATTTTGGACATGACCAAAACAAGAGGTAAAGGGAGCGCCTAAGTGTGACACAAGGGGTGCATTGAATTCATGCTCATTATGGAGGAACATATGAACTTTACATGAGCTTCATGGACATTTATAACACCACTGTGAGCGTGGGACATGAGTAGCAGGGGCGTTAATGAATGACAAGACAAAGGGGGAGCACAGTTCAACAAATGACAGTAACAACAAACAGCATGTGGGGCAGAACAGATGTTAAGAAGAATGGTTCTTCACAGCCTGAGAGAAGCAGTACAAAAGGTTAGTCAACCAGGGTGTGGTGTTTAGCAAAGGAGACAATAATTAATACCTTTTTCCCACTGTGATACTTCAGATAATTTTGGCTCACCTAAGTATTAACATGGGTTTACTGGAGTGTAAAAGGGTTATTGAATTGCCACAGTATACAATATTAATCTGACTGGATTCACGGAGAGCTAAAGAAGTCTACACTGGTGTATAAGAGCCTCTCTTAAAGCCAAGTCAGGCAGACAGAGTCTGATAAACAAACATACCTCAGAAAAAAAGTTCTCAGAATGTGCAGGAACAATAGGTGACATCACAGACGAGTATCTATCCAATTATATTTTTTATTTAATTTCTGCAGGGAAACTGCATAGTCTCATATACAAGTACTAGGGTCTGCTGATCATAACATACAGTGCGCCCAGAAGTTCAGTGGAGATACCACAGGCTGAAAAATGATACTGAGACCTGGTAACCAAAATACTTTACAGGGGTCTCTGCTGGGTGAAATCTTACTAGCTTAGAGGTAGTGTAGCCAAAATTATAATTAAAGGGGACCAAGAGGTTAATTGCTTGAATGAGGATTGATGTTGAGAAAGAAGACATATGTGAGCCTACTTAACTACGTTACAGTTGACAAAAATCTCTGCATTTAGACCGAGCAAGTTTAACAGTATTATTTACTTTTCTGTTTATTAGCATGTTACACCTATTTCAAAGTCTGTCTTTTCAGTTTAAAATATTATTCATTTGTGCTCTTGTAGGCATTTTATTCTGGTCTGAAATTCACAATGGGATAGGCTCTAACTATCCACGCAAAGACAGATAAAAAAAAATGTTTTCTTTGTTTGGAAGAATCAGACAAAGTTATATGTATAAAAAGTACAAATGAAATATTTAGAGATCTTTAAAGTTGCCATATGTTACATGTGCTTACAGTAACAAAGAGAAACAACCAAGGTCTATTCACAATAGATGATAATTAGGCATGTGGCAATTGAAGGGGAACTACATATTGAATATGAAGCTCAACTTGAGTTTCAAATTCAGTTTCCTAATATACAGCAGTTAAGACAATCAGCTCATCTAGGATTCTTTCAACACACAGTACATTCATCTATAGGAACCTAATGCAAACTTTAAAGCAAAATTATGCATTTTGTACTCATTCGGATAATTACTTAGAAAACATATGGTTCAAATAACTTCGTGATCAAATTTGCATTACAACAATATACATAATATAAAAACCAAGGATATTTCAACTACAATGCAGGGAGATTTTTTTGTTTTTCGTATCTCTAATAGTCACTAAAAGCTTTTACAAGTTATGAATAAATATTTTTCAATTAAGTGCAACACTACAGGATCAAATGAATTACTTTCACAAAGTTGTTAGAGAACAGGGCTGCATTTTTAAGTTTTTAATAAGTTCTATTAGGTTTAAAGTACTAAAGGAATGGTTTCTGTTAAAGGTAATGCGATTTTTTCATATACTCATTTAATCAGCATGCAGTGTGGTTTGGCATTTCTACATTTCCCTGTCTAGTAAACTAAACATAACTACAAATCACAACAAAAAGATTCTCGATTAGGTTATAGGTAAAAGAACTTTAAAATTGCATTCAGTTATTTGCAAATGTATATATGCTAATTGCTATATTATTCTCCAGCTTGCTTTATTCAGTTCAGAGATCAAAGAATTGTAGAGCCTATCTTGGAAGCATCAGATACAGGGCAGGAAACAAACACTGGACATAGTACCATTGAGTACAATTACACTCACAGTCACACAGGGATTATTTAGAAAAAGTAAATGAGCATGAAAAAATACATCAAACATTAAAAAGTTTTAATAGCACTGTGGCATAGTAGCTAGTGCTGCTGTGTCACAGATCCAAAATTCTGGGTTTGAATACCAGACCTGGATGTTTACTGTGTGGACTTTGCATGTTCAACCTGTATTTGTACAAGATCTGAATGTGTTTACTAGAACTGTAGTTTACCTTAGATTTACCTTATTGTTTTTTTACCTCTATGTTTTTATGTAATCTTTCAGCACGTTTTCTGAATATATACTCAATCATTGTCCCTTGATAAACTCTTTAAACTATCCTTTGAAACACTCCTTAAAATATTCTTTAAAGAATTCCGACAGTCTAGAAGATGAATGTCTTGGCAATGCTACTGGTATGATTTCTTTGCACTGGTTAGTGATTCTACCAGAGACGTAACATATTCAACATGCTCTTTGCCTTGCTAATCCTGGCCAATGCTGAGGTTGTTTCCAATACTTAATCTCTAGGCCATTCAAGGATAGCATCTGCTCTCACAGAATGTCCCAAACTGTCTGTATCATATCAGACAGTCCTCCAGTTATTTGTTTCAGCCTGAGTATGCATCATTCTTTCCTTGTCTTGTTTCCTTTATTTGTTACTCCAAGGACTGACACAGTAATATACGTACCAAGTTGATGATAACCATTGAATGTACTTATTTAAGGTATATAAAAAAAGATTAAAGAGATGTAAATATTAAAATTCTCTATTGCAGAAAAGTGGAACTGCTTACTGTACATGTCAATGGGACATATGTACAAGTACAATCATTAATTTACTTGTACATATGTAGACTGTTTAATTAGTGAAAATAAATAAAAGGTGATATGGTTTTTTTTTGTTTATAAATAAAAACAAACCCTTCAGGTCTGCTTATTTAGCTAATGTGCTAACATTTTTTTTTTTTTAACACATTAGGCTTTTAGTTTAAAAATGCTTTATGGTTTATTCTGGATTTTGATAACTAGGTAAGTAAGAAAAAATGGCCAATGCATTAAGTAGCACTTACCTTATGACTTTATTGCAGTGTCCACACATTGGAGTACGAGTACCAGCAGGTATGTGCTCTGCTCTTTGCACCAGTGTATCTGCATCTTTTTGGGAAGCATT